>NW_008756803.1:0-965 GCF_000715545.1 Opisthorchis viverrini | reverse complement strand
CAGTGTCCGTTTTCTGAGCAACCTGTAACGCTAAGAACTTCGGACATTATTTATATTTTTGACACGGACGAGTTTACTTATTCAAGTTCGAACGAAAAGAAGAGTTACCGGGAAATATTGTAACTAGGTTTAGTGTGGTGAAACGAATGCTTCTATTCAACCACGTTACGGCGACGAAGCAACACAGAATTGACACTAAACTTTGTAAATGTGAATAAAATGGTGACGCACATTCGAACAGCACCTGCCTAAAAACATCCAATTGGTCAAGAATAGCTAAACGTCAGTGTGGTTAAATCAACCTCAGAAAGAGGCTAACGCCAACGGTGTTCCATCACGCAGTTTTCACCAAATGATCCGGTGTCGGCTGAACCCGGAACGACAACCCTTCACACAAAAAAACACAAGCGACCGGTTAGGTCCTTTCGTTAGGGATAGAATGTATCTGCCAGGTTACATTTATTTTCGTTCCGGGTATCTGCGTGCCTCCAACACAGAGACCGGACTGTAACAATTATTGTGCCGTGCATTTAAAGCAATCTGCACTCAGAAAAAGGGAGAAAATGTCCCAATCAATCAAATAAGCTATTGAGATTTTTGTTGACGAATACGTAAGTATCATGGACCGTTTGCCCACTAGTCTAAAACAGACTTATCTTAGCCACCATTGATGCTTCCTCTTGGATGTAACTCTAATGTATTACCATTAGTATCTTTGTGTGTGATGCCTGCTGGTACCATATGCATAAACTGCATAAACTGACACTACTGGACAAGGGGTATGCAGAACCAGAGGCAATGCCCCCGTATTTCCTACCCGCTGACCAAGTGTGGACAAACTTGACTTCAGCCTGCCAAAATTTAAGTCATTACCCTGTGCAAAATTACTGGATCCCACATACAGGATGTACGTCCACGTTTCGTTAAGATTAAATAGATTGAAGTAGAACATAAGGTTGACGAAA
>NW_008756802.1:0-966 GCF_000715545.1 Opisthorchis viverrini | reverse complement strand
AATTTATGTCTTCATGACCGATGATGGCTTTCACGGACAATGGGAAGCCGCAGGAAGTCATCTTATGAGCTAGCTTTTGCATTGGGTTTTATTTTCCTTTCAGCTTATGAAGACAGTTGAGAAGATACTTCATTTTCAACGACAATTTAATGTTCACGTCGTTTTCTCCCCCGTGCTTTTTGTCGCAATTCTGTCACCAAATATTATGTGTGAAATGGTCAGCTTTATGTGTTCTGGTTGCTTCTTAGTTTTGAGGGCTCTCCTTCTGGCTCCAGTAATTTTATACGAACCTAGCATCCTTTTGACCACCCTGGATTTGTTTCTGAAATGAATGAAATTATTGAGTGTGCTGGTTGTGCATTAGATTGTTCGAGGTGCATTTTCACAAGCTTTTGGAATGAATTACCAGTTTGACTCTTACCCTTAAAAATGCCGCTTGAACGTGTTCGTTCTTTCATTTTGATGTCTGAGCGGATCTTGCGGGAAATCAGGAGAGCCACTCGCTCCCTACACATGTGTACCTTTGAAAGCAGATGCAAAATAACACCAGTAAGCGTGTACTCATATACACACCAATTGCTGAATATTTTCCCAACGGTCTCTCGGAAATTAAGTACCTTTATGCCGACCGGCTAGCTTTATTTTTATATCGAATTTTCCTTTAAGCTTACGTTTTGTTTGTTTTCGTTTCCTTGGTCTCCAGTGCTATTTCTTAGAAAAGTATCATCTCAAACTATAGGCTTCATATTGATTTGCGCTCGAATAAGCAACCGAAGGCACCCAATTTCTGACCAACAGGAGCTCTGAAGATCGGTGCCTCGAATGAACCTGGACCATTCTCACCATGCACGACAAGGGGGTTTGCTTAGTCCCCTCCAAGTGGCCTATGGACGCACTTTTTCGTCATTCAGAGAAGGGGTGCCAGGCCTATGACCACTGCATTGCAGCGTCTGCATCCATTTGGAG
>NW_008756801.1:0-966 GCF_000715545.1 Opisthorchis viverrini | reverse complement strand
TTTTAGTCCTCCATTATACTGTGAACAGTTCTGAGGCACGCAACTGCCTGCAGTAAAAACCTCAAGGTAAGGCCTCGGTAAACTACTCGAAAGAAAATGCATCTGATGCGACAAAGAATGGGGTAGAGGTTAGTTTTACGTAGGGGATCTGCGAATATACGACTATGAACCAACCTATTTCGTTAACTTTTTATCGCAGTTTCTGCTAATGTCAAAGATTTGCTCTATTCCCGCCGCTTAACTTCATCCCACTCATTTACACAATACTGACTAGATTGGACTTCTTCTCACATCTCATTTTGTACAGCACCCCCTCCACCGAGGGGAGCAGCTTAGGGGAGTCCCAATTGTTTCATCCACGGAGATAGTTATCTTTAAAATGGCTGATCTTGAGAACCATACCGCAGTCTCATTATAGTCGGGCAATGAACGTTTCAGAGGTTAGGTGACGGTAGGTTGGAAGTTTCCAGGGGGCTTGAAATGCACGTGAATGATTTTGATTGCCCTTAAAAATGTGTATCGTCACGAACGGGCGGTACCTTTCCGAGATGTGAAGGTCTCCGCATCTTCATAACTCATTCGGCTATTGTACGGGTGAATGTACATGTAAGGATCACAGAGCCCTCTGTATCAGGTTTGTCAATAATTGGAGTTTCAACTAACACAGTATCATGATCCTCCAATTTGGGGGTCGGAACTTGTGTAGCCACCTTTTGATGGTCTTACTTCAATCACCGCTGCCTTGGTGTTGGACTTTCGAGCTAAAAGCATTCTAGGTCTGGGAGCTTTACAAATAACTTCACGTCACGTATGGCACCATCGGCCGTGTCATATTACGTGCTGCATACAGCGGTGCGACGGAGCGGAAACACACTACTTCTAGTGCCTACCTTCTTCCGGTTTCCTGTATTCGTCCTCTTCGTCCTCACTCTGTTGTCAGTGGCATCTCCTTAGGCAAATCCTAAG
>NW_008756800.1:0-966 GCF_000715545.1 Opisthorchis viverrini | reverse complement strand
ATCTCAAAAGTCGAAAGTACCGGTCGACCAAGTTCACCTGGCCGTTGACAATTCGTATCACTTGCTGGTCTGTCGCCTTTAACGCATCATTTGCTCGTTAGTTTATTGCTCACCCATAACGAAAATCTCAGTGAGTGTGAGTAACCCCACCCAACTAACAAAACCACTGACACTATTTCACGATATGTAGTTTGCCCACCAGGGTTATCAGCAAGACGAGGCTACGTTTGTACTCATGCATTAGCTACCGAATACACAGACAGCCGACATCGGTTGTGAATAACAGCAGTGCATATGAAAAGCCCAGGTAAGGACGGGACCGTCTCACAGTGTCCATATTTGAAGACATTCTATCAAGTCTCAAAAAGACTATAGGGAAACAAAATGCTTCTAAGGAAAAGTGCTCTATCACACCATAGAACTCACGTGTTAGCTTCAACTTATCATCCTCAGTAAATCGATACAATAGTGATTCCGGTTTGAGTCCGGCCTCCATGGATTTTGTGATCTCTTGTTGCATTGTACAATGAATAATCTTGTAGCGCTCTGTCAGTTTGTCCACTTTGAAGAATCGTTGAATATATGGGAAATATTTAAAAGTTGGCAATCTATTGGAGATTGACGAAAAATCTTCTGTTAGCAAGTATAATGCTACCAGACGCTGTGATAATGAAATGTTTTGAAACCTAGTACAACGGTTGTTTACTTAGGCGAGTCTCATGGTTGACCGGGATAAACAGATTCCAGTTTTAGAGGACATTTGTGGAACTCCAAAAAGTTGTTCTGTTGAGCGAGGTGTTTCATTTAAGCGTAAATGTGACCTCCGTAACCATAAATCAATCTATGAAACTTAGTCACTTGTCACTGGATAGTTACTTGTTTATTTGGTCATTCCTTAGATTGTGGTCCTTACTTCAATTGGTTTACATGCATTTCACCCTCAAAAACGGGTTTCTCCTACCCTGG
>NW_008756799.1:0-966 GCF_000715545.1 Opisthorchis viverrini | reverse complement strand
TTCACGTGCTTTATCGTTGATGACCCTAAACACAAATGTCATGCTACATGCACGTTTTTTGACTACATAATATTGCCCGATAAAGTTCAATGAAATTCTCACAGCTTTCCCTTTGTCTTGTTTTCCGCGTCATTACATCGACAATCCTTGACGGCGTCTCGGTTCACGGAGCTTCAGCAGTTTATTTCTAGGGAGTTTAGACAGATTTGTTCCTCTTCGTCCTTTCAAGATGGGAAAATACTGAAAGTTCTCATAGAGTTCATAGGAGAAATCCCGGAGAATTTTCCAATTTTATCCAGAGATATCTGGTTTTACCCAAAATGATCTAGGGTTTCAAATTGTCGTTCTCCAAGTGGGTGAAGTTTTCTCAGTCTTCCATAATGCTGAATTATTATTCATAAATCAGATATTTCGGGAGATTCTCTTCGAAAGCATTCAAGCGAGTCTCTAGAGCTACTATGATATACCGACCTAACTGGCATGAGAAGTCTGACAAAATCCTTTCCGGCCTTCATTTTTGTGCGAAACATGAAACAGTTCCACCAAAACAGTCTCAAAGAGGGGGCTTGTCTGACATCGAAAAAATGAGGGAAGTTCCCCTCAAGAGAGGCTTGAGGCAACTACCGCGGAAATTAACTACAGAAGCAGTCGGTTTCACAACGGAATAGATAGTTAAAGGTTCTTCACATTGTTCGTCGACGTGGGATGCAGCGGGCAAGCACAAATCGGTCCAGCAAGAAAACGCATGTAGCGCTTAATTTCTCCTACGAAACCATTCTCCTCGCAGATGCTTCTTCCTCCATTAATAATCGAAGATGATTGAGAGAATATAGACAGATGTGTTTTGCGCGTACCGCAAGTAAACGCAACTGTTACATGATATTGAACTCAGACAAATCATCAAGAATATCGTGGGTTGCAACTGCATATATATTTCAAATTTCCTCCAATCTTGAATGACTGCCT
>NW_008756798.1:0-966 GCF_000715545.1 Opisthorchis viverrini | reverse complement strand
CTCCCGACGAATTGTCATATAAAAGTGGGGGAGAAAAAAAATGTTGACCAACGTCTTCAAAAATCACTGGGATTTTTAAGAATAAAAACGCTTCTAATGCACCCTTTGATACACACTTTTGAGTGATCCTGGTTCTAGACACACGTTGAAATTCTTTATCCAAAAATGGCATCATTTCAAACGATGATAAATTTGGCGGCAGTGGGCGCAGAATTAGATCGTCAGCAGGACCAGCTTTTTGGTCGTAACGTCGGCTTTTTCACCATGAAGCAAAAGTCCAATATAGTTTTACAGAATCCACAGGAGGATGCGTAAAACTACTCTGGAAAGTGTGATTCGCCCTGAGTGTTTTCGGATACCCTCCTAGATTGGTTCGGGTAGTCACTAGTGAAAAACTGTTTTCCCGTGTTTACCAAAGTAAGGAGGTTATCAGTTTACATGCTGGCCTCAAAGCATGGCTTTCTACATAGACAATCGTTGCAGAGTAATACATTTAGTAAGTCAACGCCAAAAAAAATTAAGTATATCCAGAATATGCTGCAATTGTTCACTTATTCTAACCTACAAGTTCCAAGGCTGTAGCTGGTTTTTAATAGGTAACATCGCAAGTTCCCTATACTTAAAATCATCATAATATGATGGTAGAAAGTTCACTGATTCCCGAAGCACCGTGTGACGTAATCGCACCAGTAGTAGGCTTTGTAATATATTCGAAAAACTGCTAACGACAAAGTTGAAAGAAACCAAAATCCAAAAAACTGGAATTGCATTTAAAACACGCTTCTAATAAACTGGTCTTGTAATATATTCCAGTGATACGCAAGTGCGTGTGAGATGGACGTTTGTGTAGCCGTTCGGGCGAAAGCAAATGAAGCCCAGTTACAAACATTTCAAGTAGAACAGGACGTTTTTCAAGTCAACGATTCTGTTGATTTTGTGAATATTTTACTGTGCATTTCACCCAAA
>NW_008756797.1:0-966 GCF_000715545.1 Opisthorchis viverrini | reverse complement strand
CACTTCATACCACATTTGAAATTGTTATACTGGATGAACGCGTCAGATGTTGCTTTTATGACAAAAGAATACTCCAATTATGGAACTAAACTAATTCGGTGGAGTATGATGGCGAATGGATAGGTTCGGTCGTCATTCAATAAAGAGGGAGGAGATTTCAGTCGCAAGTGATAGCTCAGTCGGCACCTCTTTAATCAGCCCATCCAGAACTAGGCAGCGCACACGTTTATTGTCCCTGTAAGCTGTGCACGTCCACTTTGAATGGGATGCAACGTAACACCACCATCAACCAGTTCGTTAACGATACTAACCATTCCCGGATTTTCTCCATGGTGTTGGCTCACCATACAACAACTTCAGATTGTTCTTTCATCTTGGGTAAAAATCGCAGTTAGAAGGCTTTTTATACCATCTTGAGATTGAATACGACACGAGCGGAGTCTTGAAGTATGGAGTCGAATGAATGTCCGATCAATGATGTAAATTTTTCTCACACGTTGCGTTTGTTAAGTTACATCCTAGGTCCGAGAATTCTTTTTGTTGTACTTCTGTAATTCACCACATTAATCCAAGGATCATCTTTTATTGCGGTTGCATTCATATAGACGATGCATCTCATTTTACTTTTTTTCCTCAGATGGTCTCATTGCCATCCATTGTACTCATGGAGTGAACCGCACAGGGTACCTAATTTGTCGGTAAGTACGTGCATAATCATTGATCTTATGCTAGGTATCTGATTGATGTCTTGAAAATGAACCCCGCGGATGCGCTCAGAGGTAAGCTGTTCTTCTATCCCTGATCTGATGTGAAAAACAACCTTACATCCAGAATTTGAATTCGCGCGTGGTCATCCACTGGAACGTCAGAACTACATTGACCACTTACTGTCGCTACGTCCAACACGGTCAGCAGAGTTCGACTAACATTCCAGTGAAGTTTATCAAGATGATGCATGTACAGTTG
>NW_008756796.1:0-966 GCF_000715545.1 Opisthorchis viverrini | reverse complement strand
GCAGTTGCCCCCATCTGCAGGGAACAGCCATCCGAAGAGAGTGTTGGATTGACCATTAAAGTTCAGTTCAATATTAAATTCCTTCGTAGAAGTGTATGCTTCTCAAAGCAGACCATTCTGATCGGTGCTTTCAGGTGATCCACCCAGAGGAGACGACTGGGCGATGATTCCAGCTGCAACATTTTATACTGACGGAAACACGTGAAATCTCACGCCCCAGTGGTTTGTCGACGAGGTCTTTAGGACTGGAATTTTTCCTCTCCTTGAGTTTGGCACTACGCAACCAACTGAATCCACCGTCTGAAAGGTTTCCCTCAAGCTAAGTCGGCAGTCGATAGCTTCAGTCGTAGCCAAGACGTCCACCAATCAGAGGGCCACGGAGTTAGCATTGCAAACATTTGATTGGCTGTCCGACTGCTATGTGAAATCACCACCATTTCACATACCGTTTGTCAGTTCGGCTATAAAATTGCACGAGTCAACCTTGTTCCATCGTTGGTTTCCCCTCAAAGAATCTTGCGATGCCGGGTAGGTGCCTTTTGTTGACTCCTCTTATCGTTGCTACAGAGTGTACCTGCTGCAGCGGTTGCAAAGCAGGCAAATGCGATTGCCCTACAGGACAGTGCAATTGCGGACGGTGTGAGTGTAGTGGAAGTTGTTCAAACAATTGCTGTGGCAAAAACCGTCGTCATTAGTTTCAACCGTCCTGATTTCACAATACATTGTTATACATAACACCGTTTTATGCTTTTCACCTAGGTGGACGGGCTTGAATAATCCGGTGAGCCTTAGTAGTTAGTTCTCTGGCTCAGCCACTGATTGTCAGCAGGCACCCATTAGCGCACGTCAGCGTGCCTTGGTTTTTGTGTCTCGCATGGTTGGGTCCGAGCGGCTTTAGAGCCTGGATAGGTGGATCCCAGCGTCAAATTGACGGGGCCTCTCTGAAGTCAGACTGCGCCACATCTA
>NW_008756795.1:0-966 GCF_000715545.1 Opisthorchis viverrini | reverse complement strand
CAGCAACCTTGTGAGTAGTTTCCGTCATGGAAACGCAAAACTTCTCCCCCATACTTACACAGCAGACTTTTACTCGATAATTTTATTGAAAAATAGAATATCTCAATTCCGTTTGCTTCTGAAAGTTCTTTTCCATTCATTGTGAGGCACTCAACTGCTACTGTACTGAACGAACTAGCTTATACACCAGACTGTTCTGTCACGCCTGTCTACTGTTTCACTAAACACAGCTTGGCGGATATTAACGGAGAGATGCAAGTGCCTACATGAAAGATCACTACATTAGACTGTGTGATGGTTTCTCTTCAACTGGTTGAAAACTTGCCGTGTAGTGACCAGAATTATCTAAGCAGATGGGTATCCGCTCTTGAATGTAACCCTTCACGTCTGAACAAAGCTAGGCCTAGCATGTTGGTACCCGCTCAGAACAAAACACGTTCTCCACCGTCGCCCAGACCAAATGTAGACGTGAGCAACCAACACGAATCCTACTTTATTCCTGCGCAGATGTCATGATACAAGCGCTACTTTGATTGTAAACAAGGCAACCTCTGAAAGTCTTCGAACAAGGCAATTAAATTTCCAAATCAGGCTTGTCAGCTTACGCTCTAATCCGGAACAGGTCACCATAGCAACGGAACTGTCCGCTTTCTAGAACCCACTTCCTCAGGCCCGTTCTTACTCAACTCACACGTCGACAAGGAGCAGGCCGCTTTCAACTTGTGGTTACCTGCATTCTTCCTGTCTGCCATTGTGGTTTTGTCAAGTTAGATACAATCTCGAGAGGAAAATTGACAGAAGAGCAACACACCCGTAAGCCCCAAAGGATGGACTGTCAGACGCTCTCGACTCACGTGACCGGGGGAGGCACACTAGTCAGAACGGTGTGGATGGACCCACGGCGAGTGTTCTAAACAAATAAAATTCAAGAACAGCTACATGAGTCTTGTGCATACGGACACGAGA
>NW_008756794.1:0-966 GCF_000715545.1 Opisthorchis viverrini | reverse complement strand
TCTTCTGCGGCGCTCATATATCCCCAGCAATTGTTTTCTTTTTCCATCGCCTATCACTTTCAAAGGAAAAAGAAAATTCATGTGAACGCCAGAAAAGTTTATTGACAAACTGGAAAGTTAAATGTGAAAAACGTCATCCAACTTCCAATACCCACTAGAAGCTCACATTTCTGGATGTAGGTATATTAGTCACAAAAGAATAGAATGGTGGAATATGAATAGAACTGCTTCTGAGCAGTTATTCCACAGTGTTTACTCGCGTAATGGCCATATGAATCTAATTGGATGAAATCATTGCACAGTTGGTCAAGGTACTGGGCAGAGATCGACCAGAAGAGCACTCGAATATGATGAAGTTCAAAATCAGCGTCAATGTAGAACGGGTTTTGAGCAGTGAAATCAGCACAAAGTTATTCCCAGATGACAAGATGTGACTGAATATTTTGGAGATGCATTTTAAATTTGAATGCTGAAAGAAGGTTTCCTTCAAAGATCTTTGACCTAATGTAATCAGTAGTCGCAGGAACAACAATTGATGAAGTTGTTCGAGTAGTTGATCTCTTGATATAATGTACGACGGCCGAAAACGGTTAGTACGACCCACTTGGTGTAAATATATAGAAATATAAACCGTTGACTATACTAAAACCAGGCACCTGCGGTGTGCAAAACAAATTTTGCCGACTGCAAAAGACGTAGTGACATACACGCATTGTGGAGGTTTCCTGTGAACAAATTAACAATAAAAAAGTGTTGAAAAAATCGCCTTTTTCTTCTATAACTAGTTGAAGGCGGTATGAGATGTGAGACACAGCATGTTTAAATTCAAGCGCCAATCGTGCACACTCCTCTTCAATTCTTGCCATTAAATCCACTAAATTCTTCCGTTCATTTTCATGTTATAAGCAAGCCATGATCGTTCCCAAAAAAACAATATTCCAGAGATGTGAGATCGGGTGACCTTGC
>NW_008756793.1:0-967 GCF_000715545.1 Opisthorchis viverrini | reverse complement strand
GGTCCTTTCATCTCAAGCATGACGTCCGTTACGGGACTGTCCGGAAACCGAAGTGTCAGTGCAATGATGGCACGGAACTGTCATGCGCGATTTCCTGGCACACCCGTAACTATTTCCACACTATTCTTGATTCCTGCCTTTTGCTCACTAGTCGCTCTTCCTGTAGACAGAAATTCATTACCCGGTCGTAGCCATTTTTGAGGAGAGTTCACTATAATCAGCTAAACATTTCCTTCAAAGCTACCCATTTCGATGGACTTGCAGTTTATGCTCCGACAAAGTCAACCGTTTCCTGTTCAGTCCTGGTTCTGTCCCGTGCGTTGGCATTAACTCACTCCCCCACGGAACTTTTACACGCCGCTCTTTTCCAACAGCGATGTGAGTAAGTTTATAGATTTTTACTGTTCACAGTAACTCTGATATTCACGCAACCGTTTATCTGTGTTACGAATTCACTCCATCCTACCCGGCGACGCTTTTTGTGACCCTGACCATAAACTTAGTTGTCCAAGGTCACATGGACTCAGCAATGGTTTTCAGTTTTAGTTCGAATCAACCGACCGGATCACTGCAAGATTGCTGTTTAACCAGATCTAGGTTTTGGCTCACCCTTTTCCGTAATTTGTAGTTTTCTTATTACGAATCAGGCTGGATGCCTTATTTCTGCTTCCGCTGCTGTGTTGTTGTCCGCCATTTTCAAATTTTAGCCGTGTGATCGTGCATGATCGTGTATGTTACCTAGAAGATAAAAGACAATAAATATATTCCTCTTCCAGTTGTCTACTGCATTTCAATCGTCCTTATTCTGGGGTGACCGCTTTTACGTCGGACAGTTCCCACTACGGCTGCGAAATGTAGCGCTATTCCTATGTATCCAGAGTGAGGATATTTGGTACCGGTATGCAATCAAGGAGTGATATCTCGAATGTGGTACCAACAGAACAATGGGCGGTTTTTGTGCAGCATA
>NW_008756792.1:0-967 GCF_000715545.1 Opisthorchis viverrini | reverse complement strand
AGTGTCATGTGAGTTTCACTGCGATTTTAGTGATCGAAAGCCACCTATGCAATATCAATGTTAAATCTACACTGAATTCATGTTCTCTCACTAATCGGTCAGAGAAAATTCCAAGCCCCTTCTACGATTTCTTCTCTACAGGGCAAAGACTGCACTTTTCACCTTTTTTCATTATTTGATTGAAAATCAGTAGACCACGTGATTACGGACCAATACGCTACGCCCATAGGATAAGTGAGCTGAATATGAAAACCCAAAGGAGTCTTGGATTGGACCATTGCGAAGAGACTGGATCAGATCCCCATAGAGCTATAATGGGGACATTCACAGAGCCTGTCATACCAGATTGGTCTGTGTCTTGCTTAGGTAGATTGCCCCGGCTAAATCCGACGTTTGGTTGTTGGCTTGTTCGCTGAGATGGGCAGTTTGACTGCACACGTTTCATTATCAGTCGAGGTGACATCATCAGTGCGTTATTGGGGAGCGTGGTGGTGCGTATTGATGGCTTGGTGGTTGTGCTTTGAGTGGTGCTACGTGTGTGTTAATATACATACTGTTAGCCGGGGATGACCTTTGACCGCGATTAGTTGTTCGGTCGGGCGGTTCGATTGGTTGCTCTGTTATCCCGTATCCTCATTCGCCTATGCCCACGTGACCTTTGAGCTTGGTATCCCTGGCCGTGGTAATCTAGTCGATGTTGCAATGACCCTTGTCCTTCCGAGTTCCGGCTTGTGACCTTGATTGATTTGACTCCGAGGAGTTCCTTGTTTCTTTGTTTGTGCATCCGATATTCGGTCCTCCTTGAGTGTTACGGTTGCGATGTTGGTCTTTTGCACGTAGAGGCGCGTAAATTGGATCCAGCTCGATGCTAGCAACACTTTTCTCCATAGAAAACCCGAGGTTTTTTGTTTCTTCCTTGTGGCTGTAAGGCTAATGAACACACGAACTGTCACGAACCTGTTTACAC
>NW_008756791.1:0-967 GCF_000715545.1 Opisthorchis viverrini | reverse complement strand
TCAGTACGTTGGAGTGGTTGAGTATTCCCACGCCGTATTAATGAAACTCTTCTTCCAGCCATTGTGTGGCACGATATTTACTCTAAGATCGCTAACACGCGCTTCCTTTTTCTACTTCTAGCCAGCGGAAATTTTGATTTCGATCACAAGGGAATACCACAAATCAGATCGGGTGAGTAAAACGATAATGTGAGAGGGATTCGACCATTGTTGTTTCTATTTAACTAGGTTTTGCAAGCATATTCAAGGTGAGAGCGTATACCCTAAAAGTGCTATTGGAATGCACGAGACTTTGACGAAAGTGTGATGATTTAGTCACTACAACAATAGAAACAGAATACCACGAAGTAGTTGCATTGTCCGTTTTCAAAAGTGCGCGGCTGAAAGGTAGGAGTTTGACTAGATTAGAATAACTGGATGGAACGACTTGTTCTCGTTGGGCACCATTCTCAACCAAAGTGACGAAACTACCTATGAAAGTTTGCACCCAGACAACTTCTGTGCGAAGGAGAGGTGTCAAGGACAGTTACACCAAAACTATCCTCTTTTGTGCTTGGCACCGAAAGGGTACTTTGCCATGAAGTGGCTACCAGCAATGTCAAATTCTTTTGGTTGAGTATGTGCCCACTACTCGGTGTCTTGGAAATCCGACCGGTGCACCGCCCAGGATGTCGCAGCCGGATGCGAAAATCACCTTGACATAAGTTCATACATGCCTATCAGTGAACAGACGGTGTATGGCACGACAGTCGTTAATTGGTTAATTCATTCGTCTGGTAAGGAAGGCGGTTAGGTATGTCAGCCTGGAACAAGGCTTCCGAATGGTTCATGTTACCATCGTCATCACTAACCCCATCATGATTTCGACTCTTTTTAGGTGAAAACCGAAATGGGATGTGCATCAGTGTCTGGCCTCTGTAAATATGCCAAAAAAGTTTAGACTGAGTGTGGAGTTAGCGAATATACA
>NW_008756790.1:0-967 GCF_000715545.1 Opisthorchis viverrini | reverse complement strand
TAAACACATACAACGGGGTTCCCTTAATTGTTCGACTGTTCTGATTTCAGAGAAAACTGTACTTTTGCTACTTTTCATCTTGTTCTTAATGTTCACCATTGTGTTGATGTCAACGCGGCGGGCTGAGTGCGATATCCAGGGGGATTCGAGTGGGGATCCACCACTTATCTTTGTCAGCGGACAGCAAAGTTCAGGTAGGCCGTTGCCATTTGTCCTCTGCTCATTTTGGATAAGAGTGTTTGGAGACTGATGAATCTTTCGAAAATAGAAACTGCACAAGAGAGAACAAAGTTTATACAACTGCAAAGTTTGTGGATATAAATATACACAAAACGAAATGTTATTAAAGTCATCCAATTCCTCCCCAATTTTCATGGTGGAAGTGTATGTCTCTCGATTTTATGACGGAAGCCCAGTGAGATAGTAATACCCTAGACACAACTTGCAGTATTTCATAAGATTATTCACTGGTTTCAGATTAAGGATGATACGCGTTTTATCGGTGTCACCTTTTAGGCAAGCACAGAGATCAAATCTACCCTAGAAGTGTTGTCTCCAAGCCAAAGATGGATGAGCAGCAGGAAGGAGAAGCTGTACCATACAGGAAAAAGACTGCCGCTTGTGGTACAAATTGAAACAAAGTTTTAACAAGCACCACTCATTCCGTTCAAGGATGATACGGCAGATCATTGATTTGGGGAGGTTGAATACCAATATCTCAGATTGGTTGATTTCCCACTGTAGAGGTTTTCCAGTGTTTGAAGCCATCAGGGTTTTTACGAAAAGGTTTATATTGAGCTGTTCACTCATGAAGGGAGTAACAAAGTTATGTGACTCGAAGTGGTGGAGGAGACCAGAGGTTCACTAATAAGTATCCTGCCGCACTACAGGACTCATACTAGGAACGGTCTCGTTTTGCTCCACGTGATGACGCTTTATACCATTAGGCACAACTCACAACTTCGAA
>NW_008756789.1:0-967 GCF_000715545.1 Opisthorchis viverrini | reverse complement strand
GGCGCTCGGCGTACTGCCTGTAACTCTTCCCGGTCCCCGTGGAGTTTATAGAGTCAGTACACTTCTTGACAGCGATTCAGACTATACGATACTAAAAGAGAATGTCGCTTTAAATCTCGGTCTTCGGGATTGCCCCACAAACACAAGTGTTGCCACCCCCAACGGTCAGAATGAAGTATCGAACACTCGGGTCAATTTTGATATAGATACATCGCCACCGACCGANTATAGAGTCAGTACACTTCTTGACAGCGATTCAGACTATACGATACTAAAAGAGAATGTCGCTTTAAATCTCGGTCTATCGGGATTGCCCACAAACACAAGTGTTGCCACCCCCAACGGTCAGAATGAAGTATCGAACACTCGGGTCAATTTTGATATAGATACATCGCCACCGACCGAGACGCCGAAATCTATCAAGGCGTGGACTGTTCGTCAGCGCCCGTCGATTACTCAAACCTTACCAACGAGAGAGCAGTGGTCCAAGTGGAAACACTTGAAGGGAATTCCGTTCGAGACTGCCGGAAGCCAACTAGTTTCCCTCTTGATCGGGATGGATGTATCGATGGCCCATTGGGTGCTGGAAAGCCGAACGGGCAGGCCACACGAGCCTTACGCTAATCGAACACCACTCGGTTGGGTCCCTTTTGGGCCGGTAAATGATACAAACGACAGGCTGGCTGGAATCAACCAGCTCAGCTGCCATGTGGAAGACAGTCTGGATTCGAAGTTAGAGGCCATGTTTGACATAGAGTTCAGAGACCCACCACCACGCAAGCGCTCTGCGTTTCAGGCTGACGAACAGGCATTATCTGTTGCAGAGTCTTCACTGAGATTGACAGATGGTCATTATGAAATTAATCCGCCCTGGAAGGCGGGTTGTCCGCACTTACCATCGAATTACCCCGTTGCTCGCCAAGACTCGACTCTCTTGGTAAGCGGCTCATTAAGGACAGACATCTCC
>NW_008756788.1:0-967 GCF_000715545.1 Opisthorchis viverrini | reverse complement strand
GAACCTGAGGGCACAACCAGTGTCTCTCGAAGGAAGAAAAACAGGTATGACGTACTTAACTGATCAACTGGTTACTTGATTTGGTCAACACTCAACAGTATGAGATTAGAGGCAATTGGCTGGTTGGTTTCAAGGTCGCTAGTTCCGGCTATTTCCCACTTACAATCAAATTCACAACAATAAATTGCAGCTTATGTTCAGATGCATTCGTGGCTACGTCCACTGCTGGCTGATATACATTATGATTGGACAACCGGGCGCGACTGGGCGTAACTGTGAGGTCGGACGCCGTAAGGAGTCGAAAATCCACTTTCTTCACTTTCGGCATGGGTTCGGTGTTCGCTGAACTCGTTTTCGTATTCCTATCAGTCTTAACGCACAGCTCAGCGTCTTATCTGGTTTCTGGTGGTCGTCCGGATCGCTTCTAGGTCGCCTGCTTCGACTGACCATTCTGGTGGTCCAGTTCAGGTCCCACAATCAATGCTGTTTGTGCGGACAGAATTTCACACATAGCTACTCCCCGCAATGCCAGAGCATGCTGACGGTGAATTCGCCCCTGTGCTACAATGAATTAACAGAACGGCGCAGGCGATATTCGTTGTAACATAACTGCATCACGCTTGAGGTTGACGAGGCATTGAAATTCACCGGCAGTAGCTCACTACGTTCAGCTATCGGCGTTCTCGCTCCAACTCCACGCCTTCATCATGAGGTTATAGGTTAAAATGAAAATCAAATGTTAGACAAAGTGGCCAACTTGAGTCGACCACATTCTAAGTGGAACCAATCAGCATAAATGACATAGCTTGTCTTGACACAGCTTGTCTTTTCACCAATGTCCAAATTCTTCGGAAATGGCTAACCCATAAACACAGTTCAAGTTCCCAAAACGGGTAGGTTCGCCCACCCTGAATATCAAAACGAAGAATTGGGTTCGAAAGGGTGAGCAAATGTCTTCAATAGACCT
>NW_008756787.1:0-967 GCF_000715545.1 Opisthorchis viverrini | reverse complement strand
GCTTCTGGGTATTCTGACAGCAATTAGGTATTTGAAGCGTAGCAAGGGAAAAACAGTGCTTCTCATACAACATAGTTCTGTCGAAACGATCCATCAAGTGAGATCACTTATGGTTCATCTCCGGTGAGTCTCAATGGTTAAAAACCTTTACCCCCTCTCCAGAGTTCAACTAAAAAGTGATCGGAATTGAGGCCTTTTGAGATTTTATCAACCTAAAGAGATCTGGTGCTCTGCATATCGCCACTTCACGGAACCGGCAGAGAGCGGTCCCCTCTGAGTATTAGTCTCTTCTGGGAGAGTTTATCAATGGAAAGAATGCTGGCGCACATAGCCACTGACTTCGGCATCCAACTACAATGTCATGCAAGTGTTATGATGAGAGAAATATGAAGAAACAGGAACGAAACACAAAACTCTAGGTTGATTAGGCTTCGGATCGGAGCCCATTCAAAATGATGTCGGAAGAAGGATCAATTGTACCCAACGGTTGCTAGTTACTGGCGCTGAAAACCTTAGAAGTAGTACACCAGGGGCGAAAAGACAACCAGCCACTTGCAAAAACTTACATTGAATGGAATTCTTTCCCATCATTTCCGGAGTACCAATTTGTCGAAGCACTTTCAACCGATCAATCGGTGCGGTCATCGTCCTGGAAACGGCACCAGCAATACCACCGCAAACAAAACGTGCCCATTCCGGTCGCATGACTGGCTCCGTTGACATTTGGAATAGTTGATATCGCCGTGGTTCACGTAATTTACTCATAATCCTTGGACTAAGTTAAAAATGGGTCCGGTGAGCAACAGGACCACAATCACCATGCAGCAGCATGACAAGGTTTACCTGAAAAATAGCACCCAAACAACGATGAGCATGACACGTTCATGGTGATACTGGCGGTAACCAACTACTTTCATTTACTTCAGATCGACTACAAATTAGGAAAAATAACTGTTCAGCTGTAACA
>NW_008756786.1:0-967 GCF_000715545.1 Opisthorchis viverrini | reverse complement strand
TGTTACTCTTAGTTCCCAAGTGGTAGGCAATGGAATGTCATACTTACTGCGCTCCTACTTTCATCTATAGGTTTAAGATTATGCTACTCGTAGAAATCCAAATATATAAAAGTACATTTTTACTGCTAGAACGATGTTTGGGTGCGCAACATAAATTGTTGCTTAGTTTGATTCTGACCGGCTGATTTTGGGCTGCACGATTCATGACACTGGCACCGTGCAAGTGAATATAGGCACAGGATTTCGGAACCATTTTTCATTTGGTTTAGCGGCTGTGTCTCCGGTGCATTCACTTTATTTGAACCACGTGCATTCTTTGTCACTGTGGCACTGCACCTCAAAAATATTCATTTTTAATCAGAAATTCTTGCTAGTCCTGGGGATTTTTCCGAACCCAGCTTTAATGGGGGCTTCTATGTTGCTCACAATGCTACGTCGTTTAGAGCGGTTTGGAGTTCTACGTCGGGTGAAGTAGTAGGTATAAACGGAAATTTCTTTGAATCTACGTATCGCGAAATAATCCTCTCGCATGTTATTAAGAGTTGTCTATTTCCATCGTAATGTACATGTTCAATAATACGCCGAAATTTCATGAATATATTTTCTAGGGTATTTTTGGTTTTACCATCGAATTTAACATAGACTACCATTTCTACTAAATGAATGAGTTTCACCTGTCAAGTATCTCTTTCATCCGTGCCTTGGTTTTTCTCTACCGCTGGCCGCCTATTTTACCGCATTGAAATAAGAGAACCTAAAAGATTTCAGCTTTTGCTACATCTTAAGTGATACATTTTTCAATCGCTGTATGCTGCCGATGTTCCATTTTTATAATGAAAAAATGGAAGCAAGGCAAAAGTGTACGAGGAAGCTCCTCCTAAGCGATCAATAATTCTGGTATCAGAGTGTAAGAGGAGTGTTTTCCAAATGGCGTTAAAGGCAATCAACATACGCTTTCCATACGAAT
>NW_008756785.1:0-968 GCF_000715545.1 Opisthorchis viverrini | reverse complement strand
CTTATGTCTGAGTTCGCATACTATTTGAAATATATTTTACTGACACAACACGCCACTTATAACGCTGTTTTCTAAGAGATTTTGTTACTCTTATGAATAGCATATTATGTAAAGAGATGTAGCCCTTTTTAGTCAGCCGACGATCGGTGCAAACAGCAGTTATCTTCTTTTTTTGTCGTGAAGCAGACAAACAGTGAGGACCGTTGGCACGACTGATTTGGCTAGAGTACACATCGGATAAGTGTATCCTCCAGTTCTGTGAAGGTCATCGGTTTGTGGTAGTCCTTCTGGCTTCAGAAAATGCCAGCTCAACTGTAAATCCGTTTTTACTTCAGCCCTTCAGACTCACAATGTGGCCCAGGAGATCAATACATTTGAGTTTGGATACGGATGGCACTTTGTACTATATTTCGCCAGCTCAAGTTTTCAATAAATGATCCTGATTTAGATTAACACAATCTTTTTTTGTGAACGTTCCGCTAACTAAGTCATTCATCTCACACGCTTTTTACCCAGGTCACGCCTTCTTCGAAAGTTGTCGGCGATTTGGCACAGTTTATGACTCAGAATCAACTCACTGCAGAAACTCTGTTAGAAAAGGCCGATGAACTTTCCTTCCCCGCCTCGGTTGTTGAGTTTTTCAGTGGTGAAGTTGGGATTCCCTACGGCGGATTTCCGGAGCCTTTGAGAACAAAAGTGAGGACTTTTCCACGTTGTTCTTTATCCCATTCATCAACCGCTTTCCGAAAAAATTTTAAACGAGTTTGGATGAGGTGCGACTCAGTAGAGCTGTTTTCCATGTGATTCAAGGAACCTAGAGGCTTCGACTTTCCCCAAACATTGTTCTTTACTCGCGCTATCAAGTAGAGTTTTCATCATGGATCATGGCTGCTTCCAGAAAAAATCGTATATTTAACATTCCTGGTCAAGACCGGGGCAAGCTCCTGTAATTACCTAAAACAATAGCT
>NW_008756784.1:0-968 GCF_000715545.1 Opisthorchis viverrini | reverse complement strand
TAATATTATTGTAATTCATGTTTGCAGCCAACCTTGATGGAGCTGCCCAATCAACGCAAAGGCCAGTAATCCTGCCACTGCTTCTTTGCGGCATGCTACCATCATGCAATTTGTTTTCCACTGGCGTACGCTGTGTTCAGGCTTTTCCCACCTTGACAAAGTCCCGTTTGTTTTGGAACTTACCCAGTTTTCAAATAGCCGGCTCTAAATTGTCTAACCGGTTATCCGGTGAGCACACACGTCCTCGAAGTCTAGTATTGAAGTCGTGTTGGTCGCAGCCCAGTGAACGCAATATTAGATGCACATTAGTCGCCAAAAAGCAGTAACAATAGTGTTTATTTCCCACTTGTGGGGGAATACCATTAGGCATAATCATAATGTTACAGTCAGACTGTAACTGCAACTGACTGACGTGGTTTATGAGGGCACGGGATTGCGTGGAAAAAAGACAGTGTCGTAAGCAGTGAGAATTATTCGGTGTAAACGTTAGGATTTGAAGGTGGTAGGCTAAAACAAAACCACCGTGGGCTAATCAAGGTGCAAAGTGCCTTACACATGACAAGAAAACCACCAATTGCGTAAACTGAGCGACCAGACCAACGGATCTGGCATGGCAGCAGAATTTGCGTGATCCAGCCAGCCAGTTTGAACTGAAACATAAGACAACCGCCGATGCCTCAAGGCCTTGGACTTTGGGCTATGGCCAGGATCACGAAAAGCGTAAGTGAAGATGATGAAGTGAAGGGATCAACAATGCGGATAAATGGTAGCAGCAATCTCAGAGTCATGGTGTGCAGCGAAACTGTAGTGACTCATTAGTTTCGCGATAATGGTCTAGTCGTGCGCAAAGTTCCTTGGAAGAGTGGGTTGATGAGAACGCACAATTCGCAACGCGATCTGCACAGAAAATTATTGACTTGTGGAAAGCACAAACTGAAAGTCCACCGAAATGGTTAAATCCGAACGAA
>NW_008756783.1:0-968 GCF_000715545.1 Opisthorchis viverrini | reverse complement strand
CGACTAACCCTCTCTTTTGGTGTTAGTCTGAGGGAGTTCGGTGATTTCCAAATGAGATTATGTTGTGTAAAAGAAGTCAGTCTTTAATAAAAGACAGAAGCAGTATGCAGCCGTTTCATCCTTATTGGAAGTGGTTGGCAGCTCACAACTCGAAAAGCTCAAGAAAGTTTCAAACACACAATTCTTCTTCTGTTAGTAGCTTGAACACCCAACCATTCTTCTCCAGGGGCAGCAGATCAGCAATTTGATTAGCTCACACTTAGACAGGACACAGTTTCAACTGTCCCTTTATATTCGCCTGGAATAGTTTTACTTTCCAGCTCTCGGTAACCACTGCTTTTCTCTTCATCTTGTCTCACGTTATCAGGAAGTTCAGATTCCTAAAAGTAACCACTGAATGCCCGAAATCTACTGATACCCTCAGCTCCTCTAGTTGCTGACCAGACAGACAACGTCCCCTCAATATGCAGCGCGTCACAGTCTTGTATCAAATCATCATCATTATTATCATCATCATCATTGTCAGCTGTAATAGCCGCGTATTTGTCCTACAGTGGTTGTAGCTTTCGTTCACAGATGATTTAGGGAGGTGGGTAGGTAGCTGCGCATCGGGGGCGGGAGCTCATAAATGAGTGCGTAAATACAGCAATGTAAATGGGCTGTTAAGTGGGGGAAATGAGAAGGGAGCTATGCATTCAAGGCAACAACTTGGATGCACGAGCGCTATTGAGGGCGCCACTGGGCCGTGTCTGACAATATCTCAAACCATTAACATTGCCCGTCTCGGGGTCCCCATCCAAAGCCAGACAGTATGAGACAGCGTTGGACCAGGTTCAAACAGTGTCCCCCCAACATAATAGCTTGATGTCGTTGCATTTCCGCACTCGCTTGTTCGGAATAAAGCTGTTGCATTCCCTTTTGCGAGTCTTTTTCTGATAATAAGTACTGGAGCGGGATCAGCAGTCAGA
>NW_008756782.1:0-968 GCF_000715545.1 Opisthorchis viverrini | reverse complement strand
TGTTAAACTGAAATGTCCTGTGAACTTTTCAAAGGGTATATAAAGAGCATATATCGAAACTCTGTTCGGCCTATTTTCAGCTGTAGTTAAGCAAGCATGAGTTGCGCCAGTTCCACGAAACTTCAACCTTCTACAAATATGCAATTCTTGGCAATTTTTAGTCGTGTAAAAACCCCGCAAGTATACTTGCCTTTCCGAAACCTTTTAAGTACGAGTGGGAGTGAACATGAAGAACGACCAAAGTTAACATGGAAACTCCATTTTGCTTAGACATCCCATCGACATCAAATGAATTGAGTTTGTACCGAGTCTGAGCGAACCATTTTTTGATCGTACTTAGTGAAAAACAAACAAGTAATTTTTTCGTAAAGTTGAACATTAGGACGACAAGGATTTTATGTTTGAAGAGAAAACGATATAATTTTCAGATGAGTTCTAGACTCTTGAGTTCTATTCTAGGGATATGCGTGACAGATTCCACTATTCATCTGCCATGCTCGCATGAGGATTTTTTCTACAGCGACTAGGAACGCAAGACTTTTGATTTTTCTATAGGAAGAGTATCTTTACTCGGAATCATTTCGACTCACTCATGAATTACTTATGAAAGGATCTCATTGTAAAACAATTGTCACGTGAAAAGCTGATCAATGCGAGCTTAGGTCAACAAGGGCCTCATCAAAAATCAACTGAGCTTAGGCACAGGTAGAAATTCTCTCGACAGTCAGGCTGTAAAAAAACAAACAGTAAGATACGACTCTTTCTGAGACTCACCGAATATTCCAAATTCTACCGTGCTATTTCGGCTCCGTTCGGCGAGCTACAACCTGACGACAGCCTGAGCGAATTGTTCTGTTATTGATATACCCGTATAGTTGGAATCAAACTTGCTATCTGCCAAAGTTCACAAGGCTGATTTGTCCTACTTCCCCTTGAAGAAAGGCAGAAAAACTTTGGAACATTTGGAT
>NW_008756781.1:0-968 GCF_000715545.1 Opisthorchis viverrini | reverse complement strand
CCGATACGCTGTCCACCCTTATCCGTGTAGCCCGGTCCGCTCACAAGAAAGTCAAAAGCATCGCGTAACACACGATAAGCGTACATTTCGTCGGTTTTATTAGCGAAATCCGGTTCCTCCGTTGGCAGTTGCACATAGCAATTCTTCCGCTGTTTCACTCGTAACGGTCCACATGCTCCAATCAAAATATCACCTTCTAGTATTTGACTGGTCACTACGAACGGTCCGATGGTCAAGTCCGGTGCCCCTTGGTGCGCTATGAGATCTTTCTTGACCAACTGTTGCAGTTGCATCAGCTGTTCGTAACTTTCAACTTTTGTAGAATCGGGCACATTGGGTGACTGAATTTTTATCACCCCCAAATCATGGACCGTATCCACTTCGTGCCAGATAAAGTTTGCAGGGTGACTCTCCTCCGGCTTGTAACGACAAACGTATGTTCCGTGGAGCAGCTGAATTTTGGCTGCATCATACACATACAGATCATTGGTCGATTCGATCATGCACAAATCCCCCTCGTCCACATCTGGAACCAGGCCAGTGACATCTTTTTTCAAAACATAGTTGCTTCCGTAGTAGTATGTCGGACCGGCCTCGTAGATTGGCGCGCTCCTCGCACGAGTGACAAACAGCCATTCGAAATCTTCCACGTTCTCATTTGGACAGACAGGGCAATCGAGGAATAGTTTTTGCGGATTTCCACTCAAACCGACAATGTGTAGTTGGTGGCGTTTAATTGCCTGTTGCACACGTTCATAATAACATGTCAGGTTATCCGGCCTGGGGTGAGGACCCACCGTGTTCGGGCATAGTTTAATGACAGCCTCGGATAAGGTGATAATTAAGTTGAAGAGAATGCTCCATTTAAAGGAAACTATCATTCTGGTCCCATTGGGATCAGACCGATTTCAAAAAGTATATCGATTTTCAACAAATGATCACGTGAAATGAGTATTCATCTGTCTAAG
>NW_008756780.1:0-968 GCF_000715545.1 Opisthorchis viverrini | reverse complement strand
GTGGCGTTCAAACACGCACAGTGTGAATCGAGAGACTCGACTATGCGAGTGTACTACTGAGTAGTTCTAATGCGAACGAACTATGTGCCCGCTGCTTTTTTTCGCATCAGGAAACGAAAGTTGCTTGAAATGGAGCACTGCGGCTGAGATTCTTGTTCCTTGTTCTCAATGCTACCAAGCAGCTGCTGAGGCCGGCGTTTGGAGCGTGCACTTGGTCCTCCAGGACGTTATGCCTCATTCTAGGCTTACAGCTTGAGCAACTAAGGCCAGATCTGTAATATTCGTTCCTACCGTCGTCCATTTGGCGAATGCATTACTCCTGGAAATCTCAATTGGACTTGGTTGTGACGAGGATGATCTACATCCCATCAACCGAGTGAGATAAATTGAACTTAATCTAGCATTTAGTGGGTAAAACATACCTATCAGTCAACCACGAGTCAAAAGAGCAGCCATAAGACCTTCTGGTGTTAGATGGTTCAGTATTTGAATGAAAGAAACGTTCTGTTGTTATTCTGCTCCGTGCTAAGCTTTCCACATATTCTAGCCAACTTCCTATCCTGGATTGAATTTAGTATGCAATGAATACGAACCTGTCAGGAGGGGTTGAAAAAATAAAACAGTTGCGTGGCGTACCAAATGCAACATTCAAGAAACACGAGAATTGTTGGCGAGTACACTGACTCTCTTTTATGGAGATTCCTTCACACGTGAGCGGACATACAAGGATTCGTTCTTTTCCAAACATGGTGCACATAGTTTAGGAATACCAGAACATCTATAAGGTTCAACCGAGCAATCAAGCGTTGTAACAGCTCCAAATGGTAACGTTCAGTGCTTGAGAACGTCGGTGTTTGGTCCAAACCCATTGTGCTTTGTCGCGGCATTTACATCGCTGTCTAGTCTTGGGCGACCTGGCAGCACTCCAGCTCTTGTGCTTTTTTCGGGTGGCATGACAGCTAGGCACC
>NW_008756779.1:0-968 GCF_000715545.1 Opisthorchis viverrini | reverse complement strand
TGGGCAAGACTGATCCAGTGAAGTATATATTTGACCCCTCTTGACACGCATCAAGAACCGGATTCTTAGCTTACAGTCAAGTGTAAAGGGGATTCACAGAAACGGTCACGAAAGATAAATATCCAGATAGCGGGGCTTCATCAGACACTAAAGCATCACCATGCGTTCGCGTTTACAGCGTATACGTATTTTCTGGCGTGAAGCTTGGATTTCAAAGTTTCCAAATACTGGCCGTGATTCTTCAGTATGTCAACAAGTGGTATTGCAGACCACGCGAAGATTTGCGTGATCTGCTATTCCAGCGTAAATGCGTTGTTGTTTTTATTTATTCTAATCGTGCACAACAAAAACTGTCGTTTGGTTTTTCTTGCATTCATTCTTCGTGCTTTGTTTGTCTTTCATTACCGCGTTAAACACTACTTCATCTTGACCTAGCACACCTAGTTCATTACCGCCAAGGGAGCTCTTGCAATTTGTGAACCCTGTGGCTTGATTCCGAATGAACACATGGAGCTTCTTCGGAATCATCGTTGCTCAAATCGGTGCGCGGAAGCTGGCATGATCACAGGACCTTAGGGTTTGTACCATTGCCAAAAATTTCACCACTGTTTTCATACTGCTGCATTTGCTCATAGTAACTTTAGCGATTTTATTTTTAACGTTTTGCGCAAAGCTCAAAGTAGTCACCTGATTTAGGGATGCTATCAATACTTCTTTCTTTTGGAATCAGCGTATCCGAGTTCAATACAAAGTGTATACGAATATCACCAACCGAATTCTGGAGGTATTTTGACCCGTTCAGATGACGTGTTAGTTTGCAGAGAGTGATCTGTGTTTATTGTACTACTATTCTGATCGTGTGTCGTACTCGTCGCCGAGTCCCACTGCTCAAGGAGATATCAATTCATGGTTCTTACTACTTGCTTCGCCCTACTAGAGATCTCCAGGTGACTAACCACATTACTACC
>NW_008756778.1:655-969 GCF_000715545.1 Opisthorchis viverrini | reverse complement strand
TTTTCTTCGTGATTCAATATTCTGCATCTGTTGAATAAAATTCCCCTTGGACATGTGTTCCTTTCCAAAACTTCAGTGAATGGAAAATCACATGCTGAGATTTTAAGACTCTCTTCTTTAATACTTTGGATATTGTTCCACTAGAAAATATGTTTTATCGATTTTTGTGCATACGTGTTCATACAGCACAAGTTATGAAAACTATTAAACTCCATTTCGGCAAAATTTTGTCAGCACAAGCACTTTGCTCAGATGCATAGGGATCATCTTTAAGAATAGTATTTATAATCCATGCCCTCACGTGATGTAAAATG
>NW_008756778.1:0-617 GCF_000715545.1 Opisthorchis viverrini | reverse complement strand
GGAATGCTGCACAGATAAAAATGAGGTCCGAGATCACCAGGAAGTGAAAATATCGACCATGACGTGGAATTAAATGACAGTAGGTTTACTATCGCAATCTTTGTATACACTACAGTGCCTTCGTTGTGGATTCTATAAGTACGGGATGGGGAAGATCAATAGGGCGGGGAATTCTTCGCAGATAGTTGCCGCCCTGGATGAACAAACGGATCAGCCACACGAAGGCATAAATCCGTCGATCAAACAAACACACAAAAGTACTCCTCTAGCTTGCAATTAATAAACGCAGTACCGGTCTACGAGATGCAGAGGTGCTAACATGTTCGAAGTAGTAATCTTTGTTTTTTGGTTACTGATGAAATCTTCATCCAGAGGAGCCGTGCTACCCAATTCGCCGAACACTTTGCCAGGGTCACAGAATGTCAGCCAACCACCTCTGTGAAATTATTCGTGTCGGAATCTGTTTGCTACACAACCATTAACCGCACGGGCCGGCACTCATACCATCAAATTTCAAAGCCACGTTGGGTGTACGAAAATATACCTAAAGCAATGAGACCACAAACCAACCCATCGCTACACTCCACCACGCTCCCTAACAACGGACTGATGATGTC
>NW_008756777.1:0-969 GCF_000715545.1 Opisthorchis viverrini | reverse complement strand
TAACTTCAAAGAATTTTGTCATTCCATTCAAAATCAATGGCGTAACCATTGCACCTAACTTATAAAAGCAGGTTTCAACTGGATATAGAGCGAAACTTTTTTCAGTGCTCTACTAGGGAAGTAGAAATTCTGAACCGTTTTGCTGGGAATCGGTCGTGCAATTAATTATAGCGGTACTCTTACTGCTCTTACACCATAAAAGAGTAAAATCCAACCAAAATACCGGATTTTAGACCAAGTATGACATTTATACGGCACCCACTACTTTTCGGAAGTTAGCGCAGCCGAATGCGATCGGAGAAACCTGTACCAAAAATGGCAGTAAGGGACATTCTTGTGTCAATATGTGCGTCGCAAAGGGGGTACTTGTGCACGTTCATTTTTTGGGCCTTAAGATTTGACGAATCCTCAAGTGTTGTCAATTTGCCCCGAAGAGCACAGGGCATGTGACCTGCTGTCCGAAGCGTGATGGACATACGCATAAATACACCCTCGAATAATGCGATTTCACCATCAGATTAATCGGTAAGATTAGGACATATGCGTGGAGAAATGTGTCCCACCCTCGCACTCAAGTGGCGTGGTAATAATGCTTTGCCGAGTTACTGCACAGGCTGTGTACATTGTCCGCTCATTCTTTTGAAGTCGGAGGAATCGATCTTATCTTACTGCAGCGGCTTTGAGGAGCTCTCCTTCAATACTGTGGCGTAGTACTGCGCATGTTCTAAGGTTGTGTGCCTCGCCGTTTACTATTTCAACAGAATGGTGTGTGACAAAGAAGCGTAAGTTTGCCTCCAGAATTTATCATTCCAGCCACTCCAAATAAACCTTTCCACGATACTCATAGACTTCATCAGCCCACCTGGCCGTCGGTAGGTGAGAACAGCTTGTAATATGAATGACCACAAAGAGGGACATGACTGGCTATTTATGGAGACGTTATGAGACAGTCCTGACAGTGTCATGGTG
>NW_008756776.1:0-969 GCF_000715545.1 Opisthorchis viverrini | reverse complement strand
CAATCAACGCTCTAATCGCACAGTTAGAAAGGAGAAATCAGGATGGTTCTCTAAATTTGAAATGATACTAACTGTCATGCTTTAGAAAGCCTTGAAATGATTATATCTTTGATTAGCCGGTGGACAAATGTGGGTCCTAATACAGTGTCCACATTTCTCATGTCTTATGTGCATTGTTTTCACTTAAAACACTACATTAAAAAGATGGTAATTCAATTCCGATGCCATATTTTGTTCTACCAGCGTAACTGTTCCTTATTGAACGCGATTCCGTGGTCGTTTGTCCCAAAATGCAACAGAGTGGGGACATTCTGACCGAGTTGACTATGATGACTCTGTATGCGCCAACCACTAAAGTTGTTGTTGAAACAATTAAAGCGGAAACCTGTGCAGCAAAGCGTAAGTTTCTGTTCTGATTAACTCCGACAAAAATTAGTATGCCTCATAAAATCTGCAATTCAGTGCTGTTCCTAAAGCTGAGTGAACCAGACAAACACAACGCAGAAGTACCGCTAAGGCTTAGAGAAACATTGACTTTCTGGTTGGGATGAGTAATCAGTGTAGACGGAGGGCACAATATCTTTGGTGCATCACACATATTCGAAGTATGGTTGTGACACTCAATAAATTGTTCAAACTGAAAGCATTGTTCGAACAAAACAACGTGTGTGCATCACGCCTGATCAACACCATAACCGTACACGTTATCACCCTAGAATGCTGATGGTCTTGGTTGCACTTCATCGCGAGCTTCGGTTTTGTACGGAGTGGATACACAACTGCGGATTCGTTAGATTTATCGTTGGTCTGTTGACGCAGCAGTTGCTCTTAATTTTGCTTTTGAATGTTACGGTGTCATCGCCCTAGCACCTCCCGATGCGAGATGGCCTGTTCCGAGAAGTGTGTATAGTCGTGATGCAAACTTTGCACGACCGTACGTGTTTCTATCTTTATACATTTGCGTCGAAC
>NW_008756775.1:0-969 GCF_000715545.1 Opisthorchis viverrini | reverse complement strand
CATATCTCCCGAAGATTTCATATTGCCTGTAACTATCAGAGCAGAATATGCTGCCTTTTTGGTGCATCTGCCCAACTCCAGAAGTGCTGCTGGAATACTCCTCTTGAACGCAATATGCCTCTGGTTTCTCATATTTCACAAGCCGGATAGCAGTTGACTGACTACATTTCGAGTCTGGTTCGCTACATGTTTTTCAAAGACTAATTTTGCCACTTTCTTGGGAAGAGCTGTTTTTGTTTCACGCCATCCACATGTGATCATACGCCATCGACTGTTTTGTTTCTCTATTGTTTATTATAGTTTATCTCTACTAACTGTGAGTGGCTCGCTTTGATATCCACTCGTTGAGTTCATTATTTTCTTAGATTCTTTATTTCTTTGTTTCCTCTCAGTCGAGAGCTTACTAGTTCTGTAACATAGTTTACTTTTGAAGTTGTCCTTTTTTGTTTACTTATTTGTAGTCTACGTATTCTGAGTCAGGCCATATTGTTCAACTTGTTCATTTTAATTAGCAATATGAATGGTTAAATAACACCAAGAATATAATGCATGTTGTTGTCAAGTTATGTTGATATGAAGCTCACTTGAGGTTGCTATCATGTCCGCCATGTGTTATAGCCGCAGTTTATTTCTTGTTTGTTTATGTTTAGGTACATGTATTGCATTTATTCGTTTATATGATGAAGTTAAAATGTTCACAACGCCTACACTGTTTTGTTGCCGTGTCGGCCGACTCCATTACCATGAACGTCGCAATGCGTCTATTGCCATCTCATAAGAGAACGTGGTCTTATCCGCACCTACTGACCCGCAACTGTGTCTGACCACGGTTAGCTTCCCTGCTTCAATGCTTAGGAGCGCTGAACTGTGGAAAGCTTCAGGGTGTGTCTACGTGCATAGCGAATCGAGTCCCATTGGGTGAGTATATCTGTAGGTCGAGATACGCGCGAGAATGTTTCACCTGAGACA
>NW_008756774.1:0-970 GCF_000715545.1 Opisthorchis viverrini | reverse complement strand
TCATCATCATCATCATCATCATCACCAGTGTTCAATGCCAATGCTTCTTTGGTGCACTGGTTTGAATACCAAAATTCTATACAGTTAAGTAACTTGGGTTAGTATAGTTCAAACTGGCTGCTTGTTTAAAAAGTGGACAGATTGCCGTGAGGACAGAATCAGTCGGGCAATCTATGTTGCCCTCCACTCAACTATTTTCTTTCGTTTCCATACAGTAATCTGTTTGTAAAGGTGGCATCCAAAGAGGGCATTAAGCTGGACTTCGCTGAAGAACTGGACTGCTGAAGAGCACACGCGAAAAAGACCTTTAATGAAACAGAAAGATAGGAAGAACAAACGGTTGGATACTTATGACTTTTGAAGGCTAACGTTTCGTGGGGCATGGCTATCGACCATGCTGGTCAGTGACAGACCACAGCGCTGCGCAACACAATAACCACAAACCTCCAATCAGGTTACAGAAAGGCTGATATACAATTGTCCAATCACATAAAGAGATGTCAGCTGCTCTTTCAAACTATATAAATCCGAGCAGGTCAAGGAAATGTAGCCCAGAGAACTAAACACTGACGACGTCTCCTTAAGGAATCTTGTGCAAATTAATCGCTAGGCTTCCCTAGGCATCTTTTGCATTATCCGTCTGATTCATCTCTTGATGACTTGTTTGAGAGGATAACAATTTGCTACAGGTACAAACTATCTTACATAAGGGGAATGTTTAACCAACCGACCTTGTGTCCCTTCCCCAGAGATTACTAGGTTAAGAGGGAACCGGGTCGTTGTGGTTCACTTTTGATCAAACTCACTCATGGTTTGTCAGACAGTTGGAGGCCAGATGACTCGGTGGTTAGATAGCGAATTTACCGACCGAAAGGTTCTTGGTTCGAATTTGGCGTCTGCATCTCGACTTCTCCTATCTACATTTGGACGACCTGGCCGTATGCTGACTTTCGTGCTACTTTCGGGTGGC
>NW_008756773.1:0-970 GCF_000715545.1 Opisthorchis viverrini | reverse complement strand
AACAGCACTCTCTTCGTCAAACGACGGTTGGGCATACGAAACACTTGTCCCAACCAACGCAGCTTCTGGTGCCGGACACATTTTTTTAATGGAAGTACCCGCTGCGCAAACGAAGACTCCCTTTTTAACTGCCTCGTTACGGATACGCCTACATCAACCTACACGAGCTATGGTTCTGAGACAACGATTGTCGAACACCTGAAGACGTCTCAGCTCCGGTGCTTGAACAGGCCAAGACTCACAACCCTACAACAAAACACCCGGCACTGTGGCTCGCTACGTACTTTCCTTGAGTTTCAGGGATACACCAATTCGACGCCATAGGTGTCTCAAATTAGCAAACACGATGCGAGCCTTGGAGATTCGTACAGTCATCTCATCTGTCACACTACAGTTAGAACAAATACAGCCTCCGAGTTATGTAAAACGCTCCACAGCATCCAGTACCTCTCCCGAATTGTAAGTGGCAAGTTTACTGACTACACGTCCACGAGAATGACCTCACACTTTGTGAGTGCACTTTATGGGTGCGTACCAAAGGACGGGATGACTTTGGCCAGTTCATCCAAGAAGACCTGCGCCCTCTCTCCAAACATGAGAACGATGTCGTCTGCATATTCCAGATTGACAAATTTTTCTTCACAGGCTATTTGAACACCAGGGTTTTGGAAACCCTCCGGCGTTCGTCTCATTATTACATCGATCACGAATTTAAAAAGGAATGGAGAGAGTGAGCATCCCTGACGGACACTGCTTTGTGTCTGGAAGCTTTTGGAGATTTCGCCGTATACTTGCACACGTCTGGAAGTCCGAAAATACGAGAAGCTTATTATGTTCACGAAGTTCAGGAACATTCCTTGGTGAGCAAGCGTGGCGAGATGAACGGACTGGTCAATCGAGTCGATTGCGTCCTGGAGATACAGGAACACTAGAATCGTGGATTGTCTGAGCACGTAAGCTTGTTCTCATT
>NW_008756772.1:0-970 GCF_000715545.1 Opisthorchis viverrini | reverse complement strand
TTGCTAAACCCTCAAATTGATCGGATCGGAGTATTGGTAGTTATTAACGTCAAGCTCCAAGTCAATCATACTATTATAACTTCCAATTTCATTGGCAAATTGCAGACTTCCGGAAGTCAATGTGGGTGTGCTGAGTAGAACCAAGGAAAAAAATGAATGGAACTATGTGCAAATCGTCGACGGATTAGCTGCCCTTTGGTATCACACAATTTATTTTAACTTTATTAAATAATCTGGCCTGGATTTTCATTTACTTCAGTGGGGGAAGTTGTGGGATTCGAACAGAAGCCTGAGGACGGGGCACGTCGAACTTTCCTCGGCTGTCTCCAAAACACCTCCGGTCAATCAACACGATGGCTTACTCAAGTATGCTGTACACATCACCCTTCTTGAAAGAAACCGTCATTCCAGGGGTTTATAACATCAAGTCACGTGATAAATATAGGCATTTTTTCGTATCAGCAGGGCCGTATTTACGGTGTGAGCTGATCAATCTTGGTTTTTCACCGATGATGGAAGGCTATCTTCCCAAACCCATGGCTCAACGTTTACTCATAGCAGTGGGCATTGCTGAAAAGTTCCAGTGGAACGATTTTCATGACAATGATTCCTAGATAAAGAAAATTTATATTTCCTAAGTGCCTTTTCATATATGATTCTTAGTTGTCTCCTGCCAGTCAGAAAACGGAATACGTTTTTCTCCGTAAACCAAGGCCGAGGCTGCGCTGATGCTTGAATACGTTCGTACAGATTTGAAGTATCGGTGTTATTTATTACATCGGTTTACCTAATTACACAGTTGTTGAATACTCTGTGATTTTTACAAGTTTTAGGGTATCCTGTTTCGATGTCTAATTCGTCAAAGGATAACATCTTATTGTCTAAATATTTAAACTGACATAATTTTTGGGCTTCGATCTACCAGTTTGTTGCCGGAAGTCCTAAGTGCGATATCAAAGTCAAAGGGTTA
>NW_008756771.1:0-971 GCF_000715545.1 Opisthorchis viverrini | reverse complement strand
TCTCTGTGTGTTCAAAATTTTCAGGTGAACTGTAATCCAACATAGCTCGGCCTCCTGAACAGTTGGAATTTACCAGTTTTAGGATTTACACATTGTGCCAAATGAAGGAGAGTGGGGAAGTTTGTGAAGCATTGAACCAAATTAAGAAAATTTGGGGTGAGCAGACGGAACCGCTGTCATCAAGAACGTGGGGCATGGAGCATATAGTATATATTACCCAACTGGAAAGAACGAAACTGTTGTCATGTCAGAAATAATTCTTTATATTTGGTGCATCGTCGAATACAAAGGATTTTCCTTGAGTTGTGGGCACAATTGCTGTTTAAACACGATGATCGCATGTAAGCTACCTCGAGCGAATTGTGAACCGTCAGTTATGGCGAATCGGGCACTGGTAGGAAAAAAGACGAGAAAGATTATCTTTTCACCAAGCCAGCTGTTTTAAGTCCTTTCTGAGTTCATAATATGGATGAGGAAAAACATTTCCATCATGGTTCAACGGACGGATCTTCTCGGAAATTTTAGAACAAAAAAAGAGTTTTCGAGTCAAAAAAGCAAGTCACTACAACCATACACAGTCACGTGCATGCTCTCCTCGAACCACGTGCTCTATATGGTGTGCGTTAAAACACGAAGAATATTGTTGAAATTTAAGTTACCTAATGTTTTCGGGGCATTAATCCTCATTCACACTGCCGGTCTTCTGAGATTTAGCAAACAGCGTTTGAAGGTGGATGATGAGCTGTACAGATTTGAATGTAGTAGCCGAGAGAACGCCATCACATCGGATGAGACAAGACCATTCTGGTGGTCCACAGCTCGACTGGTCGGTGTTTTAGTGTAGGTTTATCGGGCCGATTTATTGATGCAAAACTTCAACACAACACTACGCTAACTTGGAGAGAATATTCAGCTGCCTCAACAAAGAAACCCCTTTTTTATTGACATAATGATCCAACCGGGAGGTTACT
>NW_008756770.1:0-971 GCF_000715545.1 Opisthorchis viverrini | reverse complement strand
TCAGTGTTATGACTAGTGTTCGTTCAAGTGCATTGACCATTCTCTAATACAGCAAAATTGATTATTGTCTTTTGCTCCACAGAATCAATTTAATTGCACATTATTACACGGTAAACTGATGCAGGAATTCATTCGATGGCTACGCACCGCTAACTTACTTTACTTTTCCACGGTAGTCAATCACCACACCCTTGTAGACGTCCTCGTGCTCGTAGCCATGGAACGCTTTTCATTTAAGCGGGTTTCTGAAATGAACGAATGAAAAGTAGCAGTGTGTCTTGTGCCTCATGACCACATCGGTCCAGGCTTGGGAAAGCCAGTAATCCAGACCTCGTGCATATTTCCTGCATCATGGGAGCTATGTATCTTAAAGATGCTACAGCCGAACGAACAATTAAACAACAAACGACTTCCGATTCTTACAGCCCGCACAAAATAACCAAATTTCAATGTTTTAGAATGTTTTAGAATTTTATGCTGCGTCACTAGATTGTCTGTTTACTATTTGCTCCAAATCATCACCCAGCTGATGCAATAAATCGACATCTAGATATCAGTGTGTTTCATTTTACGTTACGGAAACGATTATTCAAGAGAGTACATATCATCATCATCATCACAATGTGTCGCTTGCTTCAGGGTTATTTAGCTTCTATATTCCTGAAAACGTATCGACCAAAAGAAAATCTGTCATGACATCTGAAGTTACGCATAAAAACCCCATAAATGCATACAACTCAAATTCATCAATTATATACATTAGAAATACTGCAAAACAATGAAACGTGTCAAAGCTAAACAACGAGCAGCGTTTTCTACACACTACTTGCTAACATATAGCAAAAACTGTTCGTGATATTGACCTGGGATTGTTTGCAATATCGTCGTACGCGAAGGAAATTTTATTCTCCGGTGGAACATTCTTTTCACGCACCACTTGACACGCGTGGTAAACGTCCGCCTGAATGAGA
>NW_008756769.1:0-971 GCF_000715545.1 Opisthorchis viverrini | reverse complement strand
TTTCGCCAAAGGGATAGTTAATTTCAACCAAGAATTTCGTTCCCCTTTCAGCATGCTAATTTAATGACTTCATCTCCTAAACGATTGTAGGTTTGAGCGGATTATGGAAGTGATGTATGTTACTCGCAGTGCTTGTAGTGGGTCGACGAAATCGATAAATTTGAGTTCGAGTTAACTCGCTGGTAGAAGCGCGAACTTGCTGACCGAATGGTTTCAGGTTCGAACCCAGCCACCACCTCTGGACCACTGTTAGGTTTGGGTAACCGCGGAGTATCTAAGCCCTCCTTCGGGTGGCAAAACAGCTAGGCATCTACCTGATCAGTCCTAGGAAGTACGAAATCTGTCTTGAATTGTCGAACAGTGGTGTATTGCGTCTAAAGTAGAGTACTTTTATACCATGCTTGATCTGATCGCATGCTGGTTAGATCAAGTAATTTGTGCAGAGCACCGAATGAACAACAGAGTTCACCGAATATTCACACGCAAGGTAGATCTTAAAGGAAAACTCAACGCATTCTGTTTGCACCGCTCGTTAATGAAAGTGCACTTCAACCGACTGTGCTTTAAAAGGCCGCTCCGTTTTATATTTGGCGAGATATTTGAGATAGATCAATATATTGCTTACACATACTACATTACTCGAAAGGCAGCTGAAGGCTATCGCAACATATCCTATCGGCACAACGCACTACTCATAACTTGGCCGAAGGACTTTCAGTAACACAGTGGTTAGCATGTTATCCCTGAAAGGCATTCACTAAGAGATTACATTGATGCATTCACAAACAATTGTCTACTAGAATGAACTCCTGAAAAATCCCAGATTTGAAACCGTTTCTCTGCGGCGAGCTCCTTGCTTTATTGGGCAACCGTTTCTCACGTGCCTAAGCTTCCCATCACCGGGAGGAAAGTACTTTGTGGAACTCGCAAAAGTCCCGTTTAATCCCGAAATTTGTATTGCAGAATGACGG
>NW_008756768.1:0-971 GCF_000715545.1 Opisthorchis viverrini | reverse complement strand
ATATAGCGATTCGAGGGCAGACGTCACTCAACCTGGGAGAGACTGGACAATGTTATCAACTTGGTAAGCAAATTCACAAGCCTGCACGCTGTCTGTTAGTACCTATCCAGATTCTTTGACTGTATTGAGGGCACCTCGGACATTCTTTGCTATGTCCGCCTCCTAATCTCATCCTTCCTTCCACTGTGGGAGTATATTTAAATGAATTAACATGGATGAAAAATGTTCGGTGTCGCCCTCAGTGATGCATGCCGTTGTGTAGGAAGCCAAGTCCATTTACCCATTGGACTGATGCCTCTAATGCGATACCACATACCATCCGAAAAGGCCTTGAAGAACAGAATAAAAACAGCTCGCGGAAAAGGAAATGAACGCTGATTGGTGTTGATGCACAAAATAACTTGGCCTGTTTTGGATGAGCCCGCGGGTTTTAAACAAACGACCAGGCTGAATAGGCTTTACAGATGTCTTCTGTTCCTATCCTGAACAGGATATATGAGGTCTGATCCGCTGTACTGAAATCAGATAGCACCGAGAAAAAGTTATGCTACATGCTTAGTCGTGTGAAGGATGTTACCAAGCAAACCTACGAGTATGAATGAACTCTACCGGGACTCTACTGCACAATAACAAGGATCCATTTTTAAAAGACCTGCTGTTCGTATGTAAAAGGATGATGCAAGCGAGCTCGAATTCTTGCATGTCGCTTGGAATGACTTCGCAAATACAACTGACGTGGTAAGAATGAGAATGTCATCGGCACCATAAAGGAAGCCGAGATACAACTTAAAACCGAGTCCGTCATCCAACCAAACGTGACGAAATATGTTTGCTTAAAATGTTGGGTAAACACTCTGCCTACTTTGTTGCAACATATCCTCAGTTAGAATGGGTTGGCAATTCAATATATTCATTTGACTTTTAGGGAAGTATGAACTGCCAAAAGTGGTTGACGTAGTTCTTCTCAACCA
>NW_008756767.1:0-971 GCF_000715545.1 Opisthorchis viverrini | reverse complement strand
GCCGAAAACTAACCCCATTTTTTAAACGTGATCTCTTAGCAAATTAGAACAGTTTTCGATGCTCATTACCTGTCATTTTTTCTAAAACTACACGACATCCACCGGTGGATTCAATATTATCTGGAGAAAACTTATTATGCTTCATACGGGCCAAATACCAATGTCCCAAACATCCTGTACGTGTTTAGTTTGGGAGAATACATTCGCTGTTTCTTTAGGTTGGGGATCTCTCCGAAACGTGCCCCCCATCTGTTGACGCACCGTATTGTGGTTTATCAATCTATCTCGCATAAGGCGACTGAATTTCGACCACTAATATTGTGTTTTAGCACAATTAGGACTCTGCTTACACGAGCAGAGTCATGCAAGCACGCGCCCTTTTGCTGATGAATCTTCAAACAGGAACACTCAGGGTCCTGCGAGCTAATCAGCCGAATAATACATGGGATTAAACTGTAAGAACTGTTTTCTTATGTAGAGGCCTGCTGCGCAAGTGTCATTATCCTGAGTGAGATTGCTTTATCGTTAATTTTAATTTCGACTAATCAAATAATCAGTTGGTTCATTCATAACAGGACGCACTTGAATACCGTGTTAGAGTGACTCGCCCTTAGAAGAAATGGCGGTTTGTCCAGTCACAGTACAACAGCAGCCATGAGGCTAACCAAAATATTAATAGTCTATATAGACCATGGGCCACTTTTGACGTAAACCTTACTTGAAGTTCACGGGGACTTGAAAATTTCGTCTAGTTTCCTTCGAATGATTCTAGTGAATAAAATTGTGTTAGCTCCAAGATCTTAAAGGTAAGAGCGCGCCATTACTTCTTGTTATCTTCAAGACTGTTCTCACTGTGAAAGCACTTCACAATATACTTGTGAAAAATGACCCATCTATGTTCCTTCATAGACATTCTTAGACCTGGCTGAACTCGAAAGCCTACATATTCGAAGACCTGGAATAAATTTTTT
>NW_008756766.1:741-971 GCF_000715545.1 Opisthorchis viverrini | reverse complement strand
ATCCAAAAATTTAAAGATCAAGATATATAGAACTATAATTTTGCCTGTTGTTTTGTATGGATGTGAAACTTGGTCGCTGACATTGAGGGAGGAACATAGGCTGAGGGTGTTTGAGAACAGGGTGTTGAGGAGAATATTTGGGCCTAAGAGGGACGGGGTAACAGGAGAGTGGAGAAAATTACATAATGAGGAGCTTAATGATCTGTACTCCTCACCCAATATTGTGCGGG
>NW_008756766.1:0-228 GCF_000715545.1 Opisthorchis viverrini | reverse complement strand
GACGTAGATGGGAGGATAATATTAAGATGGATCTTGAGGAAGTGGGAAGGGGTTGTGGGGACTGGATGGAGTTGGCTCAGGATAGGGACAGGTGGCGGGCGCTTGTGAGTACGGTAATGAACTTTCGGGTTCCATAAAATGCGGGGAATTTCTTGATTAGCTGCAAAACCAGTTAGCTTCTCAAGAAGGACTCTGCTCCATGGAGTAAGTAAGTAAGTAAGTAAGTAA
>NW_008756765.1:0-971 GCF_000715545.1 Opisthorchis viverrini | reverse complement strand
TCAGCGATCAATAGATCAGCTGATTCGCATGCTCATTGGCTTTCTGGTTTGGTTCAGCTCCTCAGGCCATCAATTGGTCATCCAGACTCACGATATCAAGAAGGCATTAAGAAAACTGCGGTTCCTAACACCTTTAGCTTTTATGCTTCTGTTTACTGTCACTTTCCGGATCCATTCTCTGTCCATCACTGTTGATATACATTAAACACCTGCGCATATGTAACAACACAAAATATCCTTGAGTTATTCGGTGGGAATGCGAAAAAGGCACGCACCACAAGAATCTTACAATCACTTATTTTTTGGTGTAGTAAAAGAAGGCAATCCAAACGGGCTGACTTACATAGACTTCCATACTGGGAATCACCGAACGATCGGAGACTAATTCACGCAGTTGCTTCATTTGACTTTTAAAGATATTGCACAACCGATCCGCGTTCGCCGTCATCTCAATAAGTTCCTTTTCGAGGACCTCCAGAAAGGCCTCGTATTGGCGGGCATTGATCACAACGGCACGTAATAAGTCCGGTGTGACTCCAGATTGTTCGGCTGCTAGAATGGTTGCATTGGCCGAGCTGAGCGCCCCCGGGGATGAGTCATGTGCAGACAGTTTCATGAATAGGCCTGTGGGTTTTGCACGAATACGTCTCAAAAATTTCACAATGGTACAAAGACCACACATCCATTCAATGGGTTTGTTTAGCTACCTTGCAAGTATTTTAACTTTTAAAGAACCGGAAACGTACTCGAGCGAGCAGATTTAAACAGTCGTGGATTACAATTTCAGAACAGATTTGTTTTATCTCCTTCCGACTTGAATTAGGCTTCCCGTAAATTAGCTTCTGCACCCTGATGTTTTAGATTTTGTTTTCATAGCTTGAGGAGTTTTGGGAATTTAATGTAGAGTTTGTCCTTTATATAAAAACAGTCTATGTTGAAAAATCAAGAACCACTGTACAGCTGTTTCATCC
>NW_008756764.1:0-971 GCF_000715545.1 Opisthorchis viverrini | reverse complement strand
CCGATCAGTAGTATCACCGTTACGCCAGTGGCTGACAATGCCAAAATCCGAGCAGTAAGTTAGCACCAGGATCCGGTATGTGTAGTAATGTGGACTGCACCAATATTGTCATCACCAATACGGTCGTCCTCAACAAGATCATCTCTGCTGTCGTTGTAACTATCACTGTGGTCATCAATAACATAATTACAGTTGAAAGCGCTTAAGAGCACTGGTAGCTGTTTGATGCGGAAACACAGCTTTACTGAACTCAGATGCTGACAATAGATGCTGATATGCCCCCTGATATTATTCTTTTTATCTAAATAGTAATGTTCGCGAGAAGCAGGGTTGGGTTCAGCCCGAAAATATCTTTTTGTTGCAACAACTGCCGGAACTGCGTCACACATTCCGACAACAACATTCGCTTTTCTTTATCTAGAACCTGCTTTTGACTCAGTATCTGGTGCCGAAAAGTATTCTTTCTACATATTCATATTATAAGGGCTTAACATGCCTCCAAACGTGCCTGTGGTAAATTCCCTTCTCAGTAACCCACATCCTGCTATATCAGGTAAAGACACGATTGTTACAATTTCCCTATAGCTTCGTGCTACTTGAATCTTCTTTGTCTACCTCTAACATGTCGGCGATCAGTATACCCTTTGGAGCATTCGCTCATGGACCATGAAAATGTCGATGATGTTGGTTTTCCTTGATCACTCCCCTTAGAAATATAACCTATTTTAAAGTACATCTGCCGCGTTATTTCTTACGCGCTTCCCACTGTGAAGTGCGATCGCAGGCAAACGTCGATAACAGACCCATCATAGGGCGATGTAAAGATTTGAATAGCCGGCCCCGTTACTTCAATATCCGCCGTGTTTGCAGTGTTTGCAGTGTTTGCCCGCTGAAAAGGAAATGATCTGCGTCTTTTACACAATCTCTAATGTTTCTGTACTGGGGCGGAAATATATTGAGGAGTGGGAGCG
>NW_008756763.1:0-971 GCF_000715545.1 Opisthorchis viverrini | reverse complement strand
GGTTATTATGATTGAAAAACAGTTTTTCCAATCAAATGGTATTAAAAAGGGTCACAAACACTTGCAATGTGTTCACCAGCACACCAGAATCGTATAGATTCGTAGGCATTTCGATTCCGAACAGCCTTGTTTATGATTGGCTCCGCTTCGCTTGACAGCCAGTGCAACCCCGTCGCCATATTTGATGTTGCAATTGCAAAACCGTGGTCCAGTGAGTTTTGTGTGAGAGGACGTATGTGTGTAGATGCCGGACAGTCCTCCAATTGTCACTGGCTACAGAACGTCCACTAGCAGACTGAACTGCTGATTGTGGGGAGGGGTTAAATGCGTTCTTAAATGAACCAATAGAACGCTTGATCATGGTGCGGACCAATTTTTTAATGGTGATCAACGGGTGGCCTTAGACAGGCAATAACGTAAACTTTGTTGACACACACGTCGACAGCAGGCAGAGATTCACTCAATTTTGTGTTTTTTGGCCAGTCGAAATGGAAACGATCCACAAGCATCTTCACCACCGATTTTGAGTACCTGTGAACAAACTAGGATGGTCAAAGCTCGTTCAATGTCAACTCGTTTGTCCTCTTGCACGTTCAGCAGTGAACACCTTTGTGCACGTTGCAACACACCTTATGATCGATGGCCACTTTTTTGTCATGCCCAAGTTTTACATTCCTGCGTCCAAGGTAATCCTTGACAGTGCTTTCAAAATAACTGTGGATGGAAACTGGTCAACAACAGGGATTTGCACCGTAGGGTGTTGAAAATGCGACATCATTGCGAGCAATCCTAAATCATGACTACTAGTGTAACGGTGATACTACTGATGGGAGAGGCACGCGAGTAGTGTGTTTTCTTCTTGTAAATTCGCTTGACAAGAGAGATCTATTGCGGAATTTGTGGAGTCACTTTGTTGCATTTGCTTGGACTTCAGTAACACTCAACGAATATCTAGAAAAGTTCAGGAAGAC
>NW_008756762.1:0-972 GCF_000715545.1 Opisthorchis viverrini | reverse complement strand
ATGTCTGTCGTTTTCCTGCACAGAGGAAACAATATTGGGAAAATCATGGGTTCAGTCTCTAGAGAAGGAAGTGTCAGATTATCCGGGCTGAGAACTACATACTCGCTGGCTGACAGATTGAAAGGAAATGACAGGAGAAAAACAATCACTCTATCAAGAGTTTGCATGACACTGCCAGGTTTCATCATGAAGGCAATGGTTGGTTTGCATAAGGCATACGTTCCTGCCATAAGGCAAAGCTGTGACAAGCTGCATTGTGTGCTAAGGTTGAACGTGTGTCAAGGATATTTCAAGAGAGCTTGGAGTGAATCAGCATATTTGCTGTCCTTTGTGTACTCTGTAGCTCTTGGAGCTGCCATAGGTGATGCTAATGATACTTTAGGGTCTCTCAGGAGGTTCATTAAAGCAGCTCAGGATGCAACAACCATTGCAGAGGCCAAGACCCGTGCCTAGATGGAAAAGTGGTTTGTTAACATGCCTCCTGACAACTGGGCCACTTTGAAGCCTCAAATAGAGTACTTGTTATCACCTGCTTTTGATAACAGGAAACTGAAGGAAATGACTGAGGACATTGATAGGATAATGAATGAGATGATCCCTAACATTGCATGGGTACCATTCATTGATGCAAGGTTTTTTCGTCCCTCAACAGAAGCATTTACATCCGCAGCTTCTTCCCAGGACACCGCCCTCGTCTAGAAGAACAAGCAGAGTTAGAAAGTTGAGCTCATCTAGTGGCTCTTCTTAAACTGACAGACCTGCTTATATACTTAACATATAGACTCTTATGTCCAAGTTTGACCAGTATTCAGTCCTATGTTTTCTTGGAGTCAGAAACTTGCAGTCGTTTCTTGAGCTACCCGTTAGTAGTTTGAAATCAATCAACCAACGCTATGTCAATCCGATGAATACTAGGGTGGGCTTGAATTCGATTTTGGTCTCAAACTGAAGTTCAGTGCGGATTTTTTTTTT
>NW_008756761.1:0-972 GCF_000715545.1 Opisthorchis viverrini | reverse complement strand
GATCTCGGCACCTGGAACAAAACCGACATTTCACCCTGGTTAATGTGCTTCCGGTCCCCGGAGAGAACCACCAGAAATGTCACATTCTTCTACCATGCAATGCTTATCACAAATCAACCCTTACTTGTTCCCATAGCTTCTCTCACGAAATGTCCTCTGGAAATAACGCAGCCCAATTTAACATCCCTGGCTGAAGTGTGACGAAAAGATTGCAGAATATCCGCTGAGAGCCAACGAATATGGTGCTATTCTTCCATAGTATATCCGACAAGGAGAGGTTTTCTTGCTTAGGCTAGTTTTTTCCAAGATCTCGTTGCTTGCGTGGGTTGCTCATCTACACGTTCAAATCATGTCTTGGGAAAATTACCCCATGCTCTCAGAATTCCGATCTTCATGAGCCGTAGGCTAGCACTCCATTTGGTGACATTTTTACAGCGATTCATCCTATGTGATTTCAGTCTACAGTAAGCTCATGACCCGTCGTGCCGTCCCTTCGACACAAGATAGTGGGCGGTCGGTTGATAGCATCATACATTCTACATCCGTCATCACTAATTGATCCGAGTATTCAGTTCCTGACTTCCAGAACAAATTTTATGCCTCACCAGCCGGTTAAGGCTCGATCCCCGCCAATCCTGACCTACGGATCATTATATTCCTGCTAGCATACATATTTGTATATTACACAAGCCACGATACTACACCTTACTCAGAAAAACATAGAATGTACTATGAGATCATTGAAGAAGTAAACAAACTATCTTCTCTTTAGGGGCGATCGCGAGTGCCCCACTGATGGGCCAACAAAGAAAATTATGCAGGACCGTACCCTGCAGCCTCGTCATACCCGGTGTCGTCAACAGGCAATTCTGAAAGCCATTCAACAAATTTGGTCTTCACGGTAGAGAATGTTTGTCAACTCTCGTGCAGGACAAACCTATTCAGTCTGTTGGGGCCAGAAGAGGTCCATCC
>NW_008756760.1:0-972 GCF_000715545.1 Opisthorchis viverrini | reverse complement strand
ATGCACGTCAAATTGACATTAGGTGCCACTCTTCATGGTGCGTTGTTTCAAGGCCGCATGTTTGAGTTTGAGGATGATAGCGACGAGCCAATGGATGGCGTTTTATTCCCATCAACTCTTTTCTTTCTCAAACGAGACTCACACAGAATTTTCCCTCAAGCATCATTTTACATGTTGACATATATAAATGGGTTTAGGAAATGTCTGCTTCCAAAAGAAATCAGTAGTTTTTCGCAAAAGGTGCGTTCGGCATTATGAGTAGTATTCAGCACTTGTGTAGCTAAAACAATTTGACCTTTTTGCAATTGGGAAAGTTCATTTTACTCATTTTTCCACTTTTATCTATCCGTGAGCCATCATAGAAGCATGCTGTCTATCAAAATACGCATTTCTTTGCTGAAGCCCCAGTACAGCTTCGATTCGCTACCCCATACCACTTATCATCGATTTTTGTGAAGTTCTTGTCACATTTGAGTTCATCTTCAAGTGTGAATCTACCATGAGCATCTGGAGCCACATGTCTGAAGGAAAGCAACAAATTGAAGGTCAACCCCTGTTCAGAGAGGTGTTGAAGAACCTATCGACTAATGCACGACAATGGCAATCAAACACACTGGATCTACCTGTTCATACGGCTTAGTAGTGTAGAGGCATACTTAACACTCAAGGACGCACTTCACACGCTAAGACAGCGCAACAGCTCATCTACATCAGGTGTGCAAGCACCTATTGGACGCAGGATGCTCGACTGAAGTCTGAAATTATTCAGTGAATTTAACAAAGAGTTCAGGTGCACCCTCATGCTTATCGATTTACTGATGATTAATCGGTTCAAGTCTGTATTCGGCAGTCCCAAACAGTGTGATGCGTCATAGTATGTTGGAGCAAAGTATGAAATGATACGATAAGTATGGCATGGGACAACATAGTGTACTAGGTATGCCGTAAAGATCACATGGTATAGTACCGTTG
>NW_008756759.1:0-973 GCF_000715545.1 Opisthorchis viverrini | reverse complement strand
TTTTTTTATGTACACGAACTTTCTGAACACCTCACAGCCATCAGTTTACGATTCCCCTTGACATTTTATTTATACGCAATTTTTCGCTTATCGATCTGTCTGTTTCTCATGTCTTGATACGGGAAAAGCCGGTCTGGCTAACGGACTAGATTCAGCGAGACAAACACACCAGCGAAAATTCACAAGAATCCATCATGTGACATGTTTCGTGTTTGTTAAGACTGATCACTCGTGATTCGTCTGTCTTCATTAGCTCATCTGGCTATTTCCACTTTGAATCACGTAGCCGTGTTTACAAATGGCATCCTTTTTTGACTAACGGGTACGTCTTGTACGTGCTAGCCTTTAATCACTTGTCAGGTTGCTGATGTATGCATCCCACCCATACCTTTTCCCAAAACTATAATTCTGACAAGACTTCGGTGTGACGGGCGTAAAAGTATTTCTGGCTCATTGTGTCAGTGCAATAGCTTCATAACCTCTTGTTTGTGTTTACTGAGGGCGAGCGAACTGGCAACAGTGTGCGAGTGTCCTGATAGTAGAGTCGCTATACTGGACCATATCCAGTTGAATGAGTTGTCGTGTTCCAGTTTCCTGACAATATTGGGCGTGAACCTGTCTGGCGTTTTCGGCCTCTATAACGATGACTTTGGTTTCTTCAACATGCGACTCCGTTTTGCCGATAAATTTGTTGTAGCCGGGGCTTTTCGGCCAATATCAAAAAGCATAGCTCTTCAGTGCGTGTGAATCAAGGCCACTATCCTTGAGGACTGAGATTTCAGACGGTTTATCACTGGTGTTGCTATGGTGCTGGTCAGCTGATCGTTGTGAAAGCCCCATCATTAGTAGCATATATGGTTATATTAGGAAAGATTTGACGTCACTAGTTCCGTGACCAACTTGGCAGCAACAGTAGCATCTTTTTTGTCTACTGCGGCCACAGGGTCCGTCTTCTGAAGTGACCCTGATGTGG
>NW_008756758.1:0-973 GCF_000715545.1 Opisthorchis viverrini | reverse complement strand
AGTTTTTTTCAGAAATGTGGTGATCTCCAGGGGTTTTATGGTCTTATCCAAGGGACCAGTATTGAAGTGGGTTCATAGCTTACATTATTAAAAATAAATTAAGCATAGCATTCCAATGCTAACGATGTGATATGCCAGTGCTTTTCGACTTCAGAATGCCGTCTTAACATGAAGGTATTCTGGCATTCCACACAGTATGATCCTTAGGGACAGCTGACGTGAAGTTAAGTCGAGTTTTGGGGTTTTATTTGGGCTATTTCTTGTGACTATTGAGTTGGACATCTTATTCCACACTGAATCACCCTAGGATTTTTACGGCGATGTGTTTAGTTCCACTTTGTGACTGTGCAGATTATATCGAGATCGCACAACGTATTCCAATGTCTGTCGAACGAATGAATGAAAGTTCATTGCCACAGCACTCAAATGAATTTTTAGACTTGGAAAGGGAATTGCGATAAGTAGGTAGTACCGGAGAAACTTGGCATTTTTGGCACAAAAATGGGCAGAAAACAACAAACTTATGGTTTACTTTGTTGTTCCGTGAATGCTGTTGTACGGTATGGAACACATTGGGCCACAGCATGCGCAAACAGTGAAACTCAGACTATTGCTGTGTGGCCGATATTAGTACTTAAGTTTTCATATGCATGAGCTGATGTACTCTGATATGCTAATAGTACTAAAGCATACATTCCAAACATTATTTGGAGTCAATGCATCTGTAAATCGAAATACCCGAACCGAAACGTCCGCGTAAAGCAGCATCTACTGTAGAAATTTAAGATGCTATATACTACACTGAACCCTAGTGCTGGATGTACCACCGGGTTAGGACAGTAAAATTTATGTAGTTGGCATTATGGGTCCCATGTAAGTTGTTTTAATGAGGTTTATTTTTCCCACGGTGGATAATGATGTCAAAATGCTCAACCGTGACTTTCTATCCCATGATGTTCAGTCGCTGCTTCCC
>NW_008756757.1:0-973 GCF_000715545.1 Opisthorchis viverrini | reverse complement strand
ATCCAGAATAATATGCAGTTTAAAGTTTTCGACGCAGATTGTACGGACGGAGTAACGCTTCGACGCTATGCGAGTGTACTGAGTTCTTCTCTTTCACGACGATTGTTTGGAAAAGTAACTGTGATAGAATGATTCCAACGCCGCACTGCTCGGGTCGACAGATGTGGAACGTGGGCTACATCATTAATAGACTCGCATTGCGAAACATTCAGAGGGCCAGCAGGCGTAATTGTCGCTGGTATTCTATTCCTTAACCAGTCCTGTTCACCAGAACGGTCAGTGTTTTTAATCACGCATAAGGAATAACTGCTCGTGCTTGATACGTGGGGGGATTAGTTTACATGAGACGTAAATACAATTTAGAAAATGATGTTTTTGCTTCACATAACGGAGATCTCATGATGGACGTGATGAAAACTAATTCCGAATGAACGTTGGCTAATGGCACTGCGCGCTGTTATGCTGTCACAATTGCTTATTACACATACGTTGGGTACTCTACTACTTAAGGGTAATGTTTACCTGTTGTTTGACACGTTTTGACTAAATTGGTTTAGGGAAAGGTAACGCAACACGCATGAATGAGACGGCGTTGGAACTGCTCGTATTTCGACTTTGAAATAGGATTTTTGTTCCACTTTCTATGAGCCACTTTTGTTCAAAAGAATAGCAACTGCGACTGCACCGGCAACGAGGGTTAACAAGAGAATATTATTCCAATGGGGAACGAAGTGAGCTTACGTTCTGTTTTGAGAGAATTAAGCAGTGCGTGTGGAGAAATCTTGTCACATTAAAATCTCAAAGGGTCTATCAATTCGTGCACGGCGTGGAAGAAATGGCTTGTATATCACCATCATTACGTCCCAAATCTGTAGACCGCACACAGTTTTCTTCTGCGGTTTGCTTTTTGTGGAGAACCAAGTGGATCCTACTTAAATGTACGCCAAGATTTGTTATTTTGTTTGATATGGGA
>NW_008756756.1:0-973 GCF_000715545.1 Opisthorchis viverrini | reverse complement strand
ATACTACGACACACGTCATCTAACATCCACCATAGACGGTCGTGCCCGGTTAAACTGTGACAAACGCATTACACCCAAGCTCACCTGTCCCTTCGATGAACCAATTTTTTATCCACGGGACAAAGCGCTGCAAACCACCAGTCAGTCTTGCGACAACCCGGTCTACTTTGACCAAATGAACGCCTGGCAATTCGTCTGGAGGACAATATTTTTCAGAAAACCTAGGTAAGATACTGATCAACTCAATTCTGCATTATTAGGAATCTAAGGAATATGCAGACAAGAACCTATTCCGGACAACTGATCGGACACAAGAATGTCCAAGGATGTCGGAAAGGAAGCATGTGGTCTTGTCGTGCCTTGTACTTTTCACTGCTATATTTTCCGGTCGTTCTACCTGAAACTATTTCCAAGAAGTGACCACAGATCTGTCGGCCGTTCCGAATCAAATGAGACCGTGTCCATCGCAGTCTGTCGGTCGAAAGTGACCAAGTGGGGAGAGAATTGGCTCACTTGTACTCTGGAGATGGATGAACATGCGACGCTTGTACAGTCAAGTCTGAAGCTACCACTATTGCTTATCTGCCAATTAAATCCATCGTTCTCCTGTCAGGTTGACGTTCGCATGCTCCAAAACAAAGTATGGGCATTGGGCATTATACCATAAAACTTAATAGATAGACTTAAATTCAGTTTCAACCGAATGAGATTACAGATCCACAACACTGTTCAGTTTTATCATGTGTGCACGGTGGCATCAGACTTTGGTCGCGAACCACCATGATTTACAACTAAATACTCAAAAATTAGTCTAATCACACTAGGTCTGTTGCTAGCAGTGCTTTTACGGCCGCCAGTGTCGTGCGAGCAGAGCACTGTCTTCATTTGAGGTCAACTGTGTAGAATAAAATTGGTCATTCCGACCTGGTTCTACTCGAAGATGATCTCACACGATGCTGGTTCACACGTGAAC
>NW_008756755.1:0-973 GCF_000715545.1 Opisthorchis viverrini | reverse complement strand
AGATTATCCGGTACCAATTTGTCCTTTCTGTTCGGGCTATCTCTGGAAATTGCAGATTGGGAGACTATTTCGTCAGATGGAAATCTGTGAATATTTACTCGTCTTCTAAATACCACTTTTGAGTTTCAATGCGCTTACGACTTTTTCAGGGGGTTTTCAAGCTGTGCACACGATGTACTTGCATTGCATGTAGTGTTTAACAGCAGTTCAATTGCCTCCAATTTTCTCTTGAGTTAAGATGGTGAACCAAATAACAAGGGGAGTGTTGAGGCTAATTATTTTCAACTTAAAATCACTGTTTGCCGATCGTTTATTGTCTCTGTTTTTCAGCCATGAGGCCAGCACGAAACAGTTCTTGAAACCAATTCACACGGCATCCTTAGGTGCATGGGCCTACCCCAATTCTTCTTTCACGCCGGAGCAGCTGAACACGTCCACAAAAGATGCACCTCTCTTAAAAGAGCTCGGGTACGACCTCGCAGGTATCCCACCGGACTACTCCAGGCTTCCAGATGCGCTTCCGGCACCAGTAGTACTCAATTCAGTTTTTTAAAAGATTTTTTCCGAACACGGATGTATCCTTCATATTTCTTGTGGCTCTTGTGAACTCTCCTTAAATATAACCGCGAAGGCCTTTTCTCCACCAACAGATCCCGTGTTCTTCAGTTAGTAGGCAGAGGTCAACTCAGAATTAGAATCCACAGCCTGTTTAACCTGTGGGTTCACTGGTGCGTTGGAAGAGGTCGAGAATTTTGCACGATGATGACCGGTTTTCGAAACTTTTTGACATTCTCCCCCTGTTCGATCACTTGTACACATATTGTTCCAGAAATAAAGAAGGAAAAGATGCATTTTAGCCAATTTTAGAAACAATCACTCTTATTCTTTTATTAGTCTCTTCGATTCCATCCCAGTATTTCACTGCATTTAGGCTTATTAAGAATGTATTTCCGTTGCATTCTTGGTCGAACCA
>NW_008756754.1:0-973 GCF_000715545.1 Opisthorchis viverrini | reverse complement strand
ACTTCGCAAACCGATTAAAATTTGGGCTAGTCTAATCTGCTAAACCTGTGTATCACATTTTATGATTCATTCTTTTTTGATTTCCTAAGGCAAATTGAGCTGTGACTGATTACAAATTCTTCCCAGCAATCACTTCTGCCACCCTGAGGTACACACAAAAACAAAACATCAAATCTTTCAGATGACTATTTATCAACAGATGTAGTGTGATGAACGCAATAACGATAAAACAAGTCTGTGCAAATGTTAAGTGTTGGGATTAAGCCGGATTCTCCACATCAGTAAATGGAGTGCAAATCCTAACTAGTAATTTAAAGATCACAACAACGCAAGGTCAGTTGTTCGAAAGGGAATGAAACGAGACGTAAGAAAGTAAGTCCATTGAGTGAAACATGTTGGGGTCATAACAAGCAGGGTGGTGTGTTCATCGAAAACGAATACCATAAAACGGGGAAAGAATCTGTACACAGCGTAATAGAAGTAATGATTGAGCAACGACCTGGTTGAATTAAGTGCTTTCAATTACATCATACACGCGGACTAGATCTGGGAATGAAGTGAAGGAAAAAGCAAGCCTGTCTATTTCCGTAAATTAATTATGAATTCTTCATTACAGAGCCACTTTCAGCTCACATCCAATTGAATTACCATCTAAGATATATGGGAATAGATGCCTCGCAGCTTAGGAGCAGCTCATTTCAACCGCAAGTCAAATCTCTCCAGCTTATCCAAAATTGTTTGCTCAGAATTTAATCTGTTGATGCTTACCGCTGAATCTCAAGAATATCGTTGAAATTCTTGTTCTTGCACAGACAAAAGTGAGCGGCGGAGTCTGGCTTTGCAACTTTGACTTTGTTTGTAAAACAAACGACACTGTCCTTAATTTCTTCACTAGAAGTAGGTTTTATAATTTGCCATCAAATGACGTTTAAATTATGACCATGGTTAAAACCTCAAAGAGCAGCTTGTGGCA
>NW_008756753.1:619-973 GCF_000715545.1 Opisthorchis viverrini | reverse complement strand
TCGCTTCTGATATTTCTTTGAAATTGCGTGTGATCTTGCAGACTTTGTTAAAGTGTTCCAATCTGGTTTTTCGCCATTACTTTCTCTGACCATCTCGCCGCGTTGCGAAATCCCAGACTAACCTGAAGAGTCCGGAAGTTTGGGACACAAACTCGTTTATCAACTAACTCAAATTTATGGTAAAAGGCCACAACTTTCTGAGCACGACTGTATGTGTTGGTATGTTTTTAAATCAATTAACGTGAATCACTCTTAAGCAGATCCACTTCACATCCTTATCCAGATTAAGATTGAACATCGGTGCACTTGTAATGTACTACTCATAAGGTTGCTGAAAATCCATCGACAGCCCAT
>NW_008756753.1:0-594 GCF_000715545.1 Opisthorchis viverrini | reverse complement strand
GCGAAACCGGTCGTGGGCTGTCGATGGATTTTCAGCAACCTTATGAGTAGTACATTACAAATATACATGTATCGCGATATTTCAAATATCGTAGCGACTGAAACATGAGGCGGCCTGGTGCAGCACATTCAGTTGCCTGGGAACATCATAAACGAGGGATTCAGCTGGGTTCCAGGTGAGTCTCTCGAAAGAACCAAATTAGTTTGCAGATAAGTGTATATTCGCTAATCGGTGCACTCATTATGCGGCCATTTGCCTCCGTCATCCACCTTCACTTTCCCATCCGAAACATCATTCCCTTGATCCTGAACGGACTTTTGCCAGGATACCTGAGTGGATTGGCAAGAGTAAAGTGACTTCCTTCACAGACGTTAGATTGCATGTGATCAAATGGCTCCGCTGAAGAACGTGCAAGGCGTGACTTAGCGAACAAGGCCTGCTTTCTGCGACTGGCTAATATTTCACAGTTTCTACAACAGGCATAAACATGGTGAAATACAGGATGCACGAGAAACAAATCTTCAGGTTGAGGGTATGGAAAGAGTCAGAAACGCTCTGAGTTGGGTCAGCACAATTCTAAAATGTGCACGAGTT
>NW_008756752.1:0-973 GCF_000715545.1 Opisthorchis viverrini | reverse complement strand
TTTTAGTTCCGAGGGGTTTGTGACTTCGACCATATAATAACTCGATGTTTGCGGCGAACGCATTAACTGGATCTCATAGAAGGCAGTCAACGGTTTGATGGACTTCCCACCGAAAGTTCGCCTGAATAGTGAAGTTGCACGAACTTTCGATGGTGTATTGGAGTCATATGACAACAGACTCTCGCCGGAATTTTGTCTCGGTCATGTAGCGTACATGTGGGTTTTCGTACGTGTGTTAGTAATGGCAGCCATACAGAGAAACTGGAGGAGTTGGAACCAGCATAATACCGGAACATGTTTTATAGTTGACAAACTGACCTGAACTCAAATCAAGGTATTTGTATTCCTTCTTATTTCGGTTCATTGCATGCTTTTTTTTCTAATTACATCTTAAACCTTCTACCCGAAATCTTCCCTTCGAAATTCAGGATTGTTTACACTACACCTGGTGAAACTTTTCGACAAAGAATGTGCACACAGAGATGTATCAATAATAGGTTGGGAAGTGCTAATCACTCGAATGTCTTGCATTCTCTGATTTCAGAGAAGTCCGGGAGCTATATTGACTGTGGAAAAACGTTTCCTCAAACTAGTAGCCTGCATCGCCAAATAAAGACTGTTCACTCCGATGAGACTCTTCCCTCCTGCAATTTCTGAACTGTTTTAGTTTTTTGGCATGCTCCTAACACATATGCGTGCCTTGATATTTTTTGCTTGCCATCGGGACTCTCACGTAAATCAGGTACACAGAGTCTCCGAACACTAAGAGGGACAACTAATATTTTCCACAAAATTCCAAGTCTGCAAGCCTATCAATATCCAGATCGTACCCGTCGACTGGGGTTTACCACACGAGTAATTGAACGACGGCTGTATGGATTCTACTAGGTGGAAGCAGGATGGTTTGTTCAGCCTCAAGACTGAGGGTAGGAAGTGGGATGTTAGATCTGTGTTCGAGACTTGCCATTGATTA
>NW_008756751.1:0-974 GCF_000715545.1 Opisthorchis viverrini | reverse complement strand
GAAATTGTTTTGATAAGACGATCGGTTATCCATAAGTTCAATGCAGTATTTGGGAATTTGTAACCTGGTAAACCGCTGATTCTGAGTTGGTGCTCAGTAACGTACTGATTACCACGTCTAACTACTACATCAACGAAAACATTTCTGGAAAGTCGCGATAATTATGTTTATGGTAAGCGGATTAGACTCACTTAATACAGCCGAGCAACTCGATCACCAACAATAAATGCTCTAGAACTCAGTATCACTAAATCAGCAAAATATTCACCCCATTTTTGTTTTGCAAAAGGAAGATACCTCCTTTACAGTATCTCGAAATTAAAAACCACAGCGTGCACGGAACAACATTTTCAAGTGTTGAATTCGCTATATGAGAATTCGCCCTCGCGATTTCGGTCGGTTACGAAAGATTTGCTACCATGGGAGAGGACTTCGGTTGTTTTTGTGGGGGATTACGGCTGTAAGAATGTTTTGTCTCGAACGAATGTTTCGCTGCTAATCATTTTTCCTCACCTGGAAAACAAACTCATTCAAATAAACTCGGGTTTTGCGCATCACCAAGAAGTAAAAAATATCCACAATGTTCTTATCAGTAGTCATTCGCCGTGGTGGGCCTTGTGTGAAATTTATTCTCCTGACGTGATCAGGTGTGTGGCGCTATCTGTAAGGTTTATGACCAGCGGCGGGGACATATATTTGGTAAGACGTTCGGCAAGGGAAAAGCTATTTTCAATTATTTGGGACTAAAATTATTTGAAATATGAGAATAGCAATGGCCATCCACGAGCCTCATTACCTGATGTTAATATCGCAGGTCGGCAGTAAGCTTTCGCTATATTGTTTTCTGAGACAACTCTTACACAAAAAGAACGATAAAATAGACTTTTAAATCTAAATAGTTGCGCTCTTTGTGATGACAAAAAGGAAGAAATTAACAAGAAACTAAATAGTCACAAAGGCGTTTCTTAACGGTT
>NW_008756750.1:0-974 GCF_000715545.1 Opisthorchis viverrini | reverse complement strand
GGCTAGCTAATCTGTAAATATGAACCAGTTTTAGTGGTGCATTTGAGTTAGCTTCCATTCATGTGCAACTGAAAACTCATAAATTAAGGTAAGACTGATGGAGGCATGCAAACGCAAGTCACGGGTTCGGAATAATCAATGGTGAAATTAAGGAGGCACTTAAACTTGGTTGCACTCTAAGTGGGTATGGGGCAGTCAACTCGCCCCACAGAAAAACAATGCTAGTACAAGCCGTACAAGCCTCACACTATCAACAATCTAAAAGTAGCTCAGTGGAAGAATAAACTTCACTAGCCGTTTGTGTTTATCACAATGAATGCGTAATGGTACGCAATTTATCGGTGCCCAGGAAACCTGATCAAGTGTAATAGACTTTTTTTAGGTAGTGATGGGGTTTCTGGAATCCGCGCTCATATTGTTTTCGTTCGGTTGGCACTACTGCAGCCCTGTGGCGATTATTTTGCCCAGTCAACACCAGAAGGTGTTGACTGTACTGGCGTTTAGGTCCTACTAGAGGTCATCAGCAGTGTATCTTCTTAACCCTGCCGGAGTTTCATCTTCGGGTATGAGAAATATGAGGCAAATGTGTTGCCACTACTCTATGCTGGACATATCTGTATAATCGCATCGGAACAGGGGATGGTATTCACGCTTCGTCGATGTGATTGGTTCACTTTGCGATTCTACCTCTCAGGATGAATGCAATATTATGCTTTGGTTTATTCGCTGAAGTGGGTAATGTGAATGCCAACGTTTCGTCACCAAACGAGGGCGTTGCTAGGGAGGGTGGTGAAGCATAGCGATGCGTCGGTGCTCGTACATTGATCAGTGTCGCGCGTGTGTTAATATATGTGCTGTTAGCCGGGGCTGAACTTCGATCACGACTGGTTTTTCGGTCGGGCAGCTCGATTGGTTAGTCTGCTTTCCTGTGTCCTGATTGGTCGGCGACCACGTGAACCCTGAGCTTGACCTTC
>NW_008756749.1:0-974 GCF_000715545.1 Opisthorchis viverrini | reverse complement strand
TTACCCCAAAATCCTCTTAGATCTCCAGTTAGCTGGCATGCATATGTAGTTTTCATTCAATTGATCAGCTGAACAGAACATGTTTTGATGTAAATAGCGCGTTATGTTGATTGCTAAGGACCAGGTTTAGTAAACATAATGCGCAGTTACGGAAGTTTATGGTTTTATGAGTGCGCTCACCCAATCATTCGTTGGGTATAAAGTATTCTCACATATGTGGTTTTACCAGCTCTAAATTTCTATTAATTGAAAGTATTTATTCTCTGGCACTAATACGAGAAACCTGTGTATTGCATGTTGAGTGGTGTACCGACTTTGAAAAATGACTAGCAATCACTTTCAATCATTGGGACACCATCATTGGGAACTTTGGTGCCCTTCAGGAAATGCACCATAACACTCACTCCATTTGAGGAGTCTCAGAAATTAACACACCGGTTTCCGGAACGAAGAATTAAGGGAAAACGTTCTACCTTGTGGTCTGAAAGATTCACCGCCATTATATTATAACTGTTGTTAAGAAGGATTTAGCTTGCCATCAAGAGATGCGGATAGCCTTAATATAAAACACGGAAGAATTGCCAGTGAAGAGAAGTTTGCTTGCACTAGCTCAGTGCAGAAGTAGAACGGAAAGTTTGCTTCACTGTTTAAAAGACAAGCAACTCTGAAAACAAATTTCCCAAGTTGACTGTAAACAAAAAATGAGAACAAAACACAATTAAGCCATTTCTCAAGAACACCTATGGGCAAAATCTGGCAGAGGAAAAAAATGTACGTCACTAACGAATTACAACTTTTAATTCAGTAACTCTGCAAATCTGATACACTTGCCAAATTTAAATGGAGTACTGGTATCTACGGCACACACGAATGCTCAACAAAAACTCGCCTGTGCATCGTAACAGCTATTAGACTTAACAACAACTTCACCTATCTCTGAGCCAATGGTTAGGTGGTAAATGAATTAACTTGAA
>NW_008756748.1:0-974 GCF_000715545.1 Opisthorchis viverrini | reverse complement strand
CCAGTTGCTGGCCTTAATTCCGTTGATTATGAAGTGGGTCTCTGGGTTCTTGGCCCGTTCTCCGGTGTATCTTCGCCCCGAAAGAGACGTAACACCTATGACTTGTTTGAATAAGGCTTGGCCAATGGTTTTTTCCACCACTGACCCAAACAACATACGGTAGGTAGATGGTAATAGTTTCAAGCTAAGAAGACATTTCTATTGGCTAACACTCGTGATTTCGAGTAGCTGGTGCGTGGAATAACCTCCAACATTTGTTCAAACTGCATCTAGCATCCTATTCAAAGCGCTTTTAAATGCTTTTCTTAGTTAAGTCCAGGGGCAAGCAAGATTACTGCCCCACGCTGAGAACAGAAAGAGCAGTGCCGCACCTTTTTTCTATTGTGAGACTCAGGCGAATAGAAGCCGTTGAACGACGAGAACAAAGCCGAACCTCGAAGTCGCTGCAAAAGCCTGGTCCCCCTATATCAATCCGTCAATCCTTGAAAAGTGCGTCAATATCGCGCACCTACACGGGGATACATGAGATCTGAATGCAACCAAAAGCGCAACTGACGAGCAACCATTTGGCACGGTTAAATTTCCGCTTGCATTGCCTTTTACCTTTATGTGTCTTATGTGGGTTAATTTACCCACTGCCGCAGAATTCACAGTCACAAATCGACCAAAGCCAATTACTTGCTGCTGCCGATTGTCCGACTGTCCCGCCACACTACATGCAACACAAGAGGGCCACCGCAATATTGCGCCCGCAAGCAACCCATACACCCATGAACTCTTGCACCCCTGGATCTGCAGAAACCATGTAAATTTCATCCATTTGATAGTCAATGTGGAAATATTTGTAGTCCGTCTGCTTTTACTGGTGTTTGATAAGATGGACGTTGATCTGAGACCGTTTCTGCATCTTTTGGCAATGCACTGTTGGCCCAAATCCTGCTGCGTGGGTCTGATTCTCTCCCTCTCGGCGTGGT
>NW_008756747.1:0-974 GCF_000715545.1 Opisthorchis viverrini | reverse complement strand
AGCTTCTGTGAAATTGTGCCACATCAGTGATACCTCCAAATTTTGCAGCCGGTTTGCTCAACAAGGTTTCGGTAAGGTTACATTATTCTCCGACGTAGCACGTGTCTTGACAGTGACTGGTCAAGTTACGAGCGCACCGCGTTAGAAGGACATTGTTACCACTTTTATGTGCGCGCTGCAACCGTAAGCCCGTTTTATGTGACAACTTGCCACTGTCGCCTTCTTTGTGAGGCATAACCAAAAAGGAAGCAGCCAATCTCATTACGCTGTGGATCCGTCAAAATGAGAGGCACGTTCTTGTCTCTGGCAATAAAAATAGTGTCGTGTTCTGGGTAATAACCACATTAGTATTTGCTTTGGCGCTGCTGGATAATCAATTCACTGTCAGCTTGTATTCCTTCACTAATTTTAGGTTCATCAAAAATTACGTAGACGGGGAAATGATGTGTTCTATAGACACTAAAAGTGGGTAACTTAAAGGATCCTCAGAGGATTAACCATATGCCAAAATTTAGATCCATTAGGAAGCGAAGTAAGCGGTTAAACTTGTTGCTAAGTTTACTTGAATCGCATCAGGCACACATTTTTACCGTCAACATTTTGGACAAACCTGTGGACGGCAATCATGTGGATTGAATTGTCAAAATATCGGGCAGTATCAGTTAAAATTAAACCCCCAGTCTATCCCACGGCGGTGCTGAGTTAGTCATACTCCGCACAAGCGCTACCAATTCCAAACCAAAACACGTCGATTATCAAGAAAATATCAGATAAGGGAAGATATCGGTCTAAAATCCAAATAATTTCAAGCATTCCCGGAGGGCCACGCATTCTTGCAGGCGCCAAAATCTTTAGGATCGTGATTTTACGAATTTTGAATCAATATAATCCTTTCAGCCGCGCTCTGCACCAATGAAAATGGCACTGCGTAAGACCGCAATCTGAGGCAAGGCATTTAGTTCAAAAATAAAAAA
>NW_008756746.1:0-974 GCF_000715545.1 Opisthorchis viverrini | reverse complement strand
TTCATTCAAAGAATGATGAGATCGTTAACGTATGCTCAATTCAGTACCACACAATAACCCATGACCAGTATTGCTGACTTCGAGCTACACTGCGATGGTACGAAAAACGTGTCTGGACTGAGGAAAATTCACCGACAAGATCAAGAACGTCCGGTGTGAAGAAGCCGCTAGTGCAATTGTCCACTTTGATGCAACCGGTGATGGCTTGGGACAGGTATATACATATTCACCCAGGGCTGCTTCGGCGTCATGGAATCGCGTGGCTTCGAAAATACCGGGTGTGGCCCTCAACTATTGCAGACCAAACCCGGGGACAGCGCCTACTTGATGAGCACCAAAAAGGGCGAAACCGGTCATGGGCGTCGACGAATTTCCAGCAACCTCAGCAGTAGTGCATTACAAACAGAAACGTAGTCCACTTGACAACGGGCCACGCCTACAGGTGCGAAATCAGTGAGATGTAAAAATAACATATCTGTCCCACAGGGCGAGCGCGATGTTTCAGTTTCCAGCCTGCACCATCCGAACATTTCCATTCAAATTTTCCAATTATCTGAAGAGATTCGTTGACACTCAATGCATCTTACCTGGAACATTTTGCGAGATGACCAACTCCCGTATTCCTAAATCTATTCGTCACCTTTTTTCTCGAAGATCGAACATCATTTTGATAACTTTTGCCTTTGGGCTATCCACGTGGCCATGGGGTACCATAAAATTGTTCACCGGTCATGGAGCATCATATGAGAATAGAAATCTGTTTCACACTCATCTGCAATGTTGATGATATCTTTGTGGACGTAGATGAACTTTGCAGAAGTTATTGGCATAAGGTCTGATCAACCTGATCCCCTCTACACAGAATTGATTTTCACAGATCCTAGCTAGTCTAGAAGATAGGACCACGTGACTGATATACCCCATGTAATTTTTTGACCAAACTCGAGCTCATCTTTGACCACCAAAGCAGTCTT
>NW_008756745.1:0-974 GCF_000715545.1 Opisthorchis viverrini | reverse complement strand
GAAAGCTACCTGAATCCTCGCCGTGTAACGGTCCTCGCTGTAATTTACCACAGGTAAAAGAGGGTACTGCCATCCTCTAGTGCGCAGGCCTATCCAAAACTATTTTCCCAACATGTCTTTCTTCCTCGAAGGACACTTTCCCTCTAATAATCCTACGAGCTTTTGATGATATCTTCACTCTCATGCCACACACACACTCTGCACAGATGTACCAAACCCTAACGCTGGCACCAGCTGAATATAACAACCGTACCTAAGACAACTGCTGTTACCAGTTTAGAGTAGGATCCACCAGAACGGTTGAAAGGAACTTGTTAATGTCCTGCAATTAAGTGAACAGATTTTATTTTTCTTCTTCAGCTGAGTCCCCTCATCCATATGGTTGTCCGTGGTTGTTCAGCCAAATTAATAGAGCGACAGTCGCTATCAACCATACGCATCCCTTGCAGAATAATAGAGTACCTTGCAAACAGATTTCTGCTCATTTACCTCCTCGTTATTTAGTGCCCTCTTCGACTACTGTAGCCCTTTTGGCATTTTTGACCGACATGCTACGGGAACAAATCCGAAAAACCACGGTGTAATGCCAGAAAAGCAGTGCTCTCCTCCAAAAATCACTTTAATCTGAACAGTTTTGGCGTCTAAATATGTTCTTCTCGGAAGTTTCAGAGCTCAAAGCATCTAATACACACTCACATACAGCCTCATTAAGTTTCATCATTCCTCACAAAATCAACCACTGCTAACTCGAAATATTTCAGCATAGGCACAAAAGTTGGCCAAAATAAAGCTTCTCCCTTCCGCTTGCTTTTTAGGCCTGGAACAGGCTCCAGGGTTAGATGATTCCTCCTTCCTCATTACTCATAAGGAGAGGAGGGACCGATTTTTCCAAAACTGATATAATAACCTCACAGTTGTTCTTCACTACCTGCCCCCGCGACCATTACTCACGTAACAGTCTACATTTCACCACA
>NW_008756744.1:0-975 GCF_000715545.1 Opisthorchis viverrini | reverse complement strand
AACTCGATACCAGCCCACGGTATGAGCCGTGTTTATTCGACACTTAAATTCTACACATTTATACATACCCTCAGTATAAACACCGACGGACTGACGCTAGACGTTTTGCCAATTCACAAGCTTCTTATATGAGCGACCATAATCCAGAAATCCAATCAGGCTGTTCAAAACCAAATCGTTAGACCTTTGACTGAGGTACTGTAAACGGTGCAGAAAGGATTTAGAGGAGCTGCAAATTGATCTACTAGAAGTCTATCGTGAATCTGGCCAGCTGAGAGACATTTTTAATCTGTGGTTCTTATGGCATGGACACTTGCTAAGCTACTAGTAACCTGAACGAGCACCGCAAGAACGTGCACGAAGAACCACAAGAGAGAGGGTCCTGAGAGCGGAACAGGAAGCAATGAGCTCCCACTACATACAAGTACATTGCTCATACAGCAATAAACAGACAATAATGGACCAATAAGGACGCTGAAAATTTCAGACAGGTAAGGCCATTGCAACCTTGAAAGGTGCAGTAGCAGGCCCCAATGTGATTTGGTGAGAAGAGCACCAGCACATGGATGAAGTGAATTTTGTGAAACGGTGGGGACATGGGGATAGGTCTGAAACTGACAGAGTAAACAGATAATGACCACACAATGAGACCAAGTCATCAAGATGTGAACTCAGGTGGAACTGTCACAGGTGTTCGCTCAAATTCCAAAGAAAAGCGCTTGAAACCTACGGCTGGGAGAGGTCCCCCTATGCCAAATACCGCACAAAACGAACCTTGTCCTATCAACAACCTGTCCGGACTCATTGAATTGTGAGGAAACTGGTTTAGCCATGGAGCGCCGGGGGTACGGAATAGATGTTTCAATTTCATTGCTGCTGTGCACAGTAAATACGTTTTAAGCCCCACCGGGATATCGCCTTTTAGGAGAAATTCGACCGCGTTGGTTGATACGCCGGCGGTCACCGTGACTTGAT
>NW_008756743.1:0-975 GCF_000715545.1 Opisthorchis viverrini | reverse complement strand
ACTGACGTCATGCTGTCGATGATGATTATCATGAGCCGTCAGAATTTTCGTCAATACCCTAGTGTTTTTGTTGAAGGTGTAGCAAGAGGTGTATAGAACCGTGCACCATAGTCGTAAGCCTCCGTTGGCCCGTGTGACATTTCACTGACGGTTTCTCCCCTTTATCAAACGCCATCTCCTAACCCGTTCCACTCCTGGTATCCCAGGGCACCAAGCGAACGTTAAGCTAAAACTGGTGTGTCCCCAAAACCAATTCACTTGTTCTCGATATGCTCATGTTTTACCACTGTCCTGATATCCAGGGGTCCTTAATTGTGCTAAGTGACGCACAGTTGTCGTGACATTCTCAGAGGATTGGAAAACAGCAGCGGAGTCAAACCAGTCAGTGATGACTGTGATGTTCGTTCTACGGGCGTTACGTGTTGTTGAGTTTGTGGTTGTGTTCATCACCACGCGATTCTTCGTGGGGAATTGGCTCCAGAGAATCATGGTAGCAGATCGATACATGAACCAGTGGTCGTAACTAAATGTGTAACCGGAAGGAAATATGGCGACTGAGATCCTGCTAGGTTCCCAAAGCCTAGACAAAAGCCCTTGGGATACAGTGGTTGGGTTCGAGTCACTAAAATTCCGACCAGTAAGTTCGCTCGTGCCCATCCGTGTGTCTGTTCGGTCATTTCGTAGAACTACTACAACCATTGTTCGCTTCAAGCGCGAAAAGTGATGATTGGTCGGTTTTTAGTCCGGTTGCACGAATATACATGCATCTATTTCGCATCAAGAGACCTGCTGGCCTGTGTTTTGTTTTGCTACTCATTTAGCTGCATACAATCCCAGCGGCAGCCATGAAAATGCGGGTCACTAGTTGATATCAGTGTATGCTGAGTGGTGTTTCGGAGCTGTCTCTCACGAATGCCATTTTACATGCCCGTCACGGATTAGGCCACTAGATGGACCAAGTGGTTGGAGCGCGAA
>NW_008756742.1:0-975 GCF_000715545.1 Opisthorchis viverrini | reverse complement strand
TATTATTTGACAACATCAGTAGTATTTACAGGTTTCCAAATAAGTAATGCTCTTCTGCCCCGTAGATGAATATCCATTCTTAGTGCACAAACGAATAATTTTGGCTTGCTTGCTTGACCATTTTATGAATATGAAAGTGTTTGCGCAGCTCTGATTCCCAGAAAGTGAAACAGAACACGTAGTGCGTATGTATTATTGTAAGCTCTATCTTATTTTGTCAGGTCAGCGCAAACGTGTTAGAATGCGTGGAAGAGATCTTGTCCACTGAAAATAGCGATAATGGATGCATAAAGGTTTTGTCTGTTGTAACCTTCTTCACAGAAAAATTCCCGTGTTTTTATAACTGCGGGATGCTGCCTTTTCCAGTGTCTGAAGTAACCCTCCTCTGTTGAAAAGAATTAGGGAAACGTTCAACTGTTACTTCTAACTAACCGAAAAATTTGTAACGAATCCGGTCATTCCGTATGGCATGGTAATCAATCAGTATCAACTGATAGATGGAACTCACTCACTTTACTAACTATTACGAACTCTTCAACTGCTCACACTCGAACCAGTATTTTATCCAACCTAGGTGTGCAGAAGTGCTCCCAAATTGTAAGCGACGTTATTCTACGCTGAAAACCCAAGAAGCACTTTACCACTCTTCTATTTTTATCAGGAATTATCGGCAGGACACGTCTCAGAAAAAACTCCAGGGGGTTCTGAATACTTTTGAACATTCAACAGTTCGGTCACGAGGGGCTGATAAGCAGTGTGTTTGACTCACGCTTATACAGTTACTAACAGGGGATAAAGTTCGAATGGGTAGTTGACATGATTTGGTCCGGAGTTAGTCTGACAAAAAGCACGTGACACCCTCAAAAAGACTAAGAATATAACTAAATAATAAAAGAAAATCAGATACAACTATCTGCAGCAGAATGTACTTGTAGTTTGGAGCTAAACTATCTGAGACACGTGTAGTATCTCCGT
>NW_008756741.1:0-975 GCF_000715545.1 Opisthorchis viverrini | reverse complement strand
TATGTAATTCAAACTCTAGTTTTGCTCGAAGTAACTGACTCAGTCTCATGAAAACGACAGAGAATCTGAGTAAGATACCTTAAGACACCAGTCCCACGTACCCATCTTCCGGAGTTGATATCACTGTTTTTCAAGTGTTCTTACTCAGTTACATGACAGAAATTAGATCACAGCGTGAGACATTTTGAACGGGTGTGACAAAATTCGAATAAACCACTGAATGCGGACAAGCAGTTCTGAAAGTATTCCTACCTTAAGGGTTTTGGTTACTTTTACCATATTGCAACGCTCTAGTTCGGCTCTATAAGTGTACTTTCACAATCGATTTCTGCCCGTATACAAACCTGGCATACAAACCTGGTCCTCGTCCGAGAAAATACCAGTGTCCAAGCCTGTGGGTGCATATTGGTGGTAGTTCACCAATGAGAAAAACGGGCTTGGAACAGTTGGGTATTACTAACGTATTTTCATTGCTACCCAAAGCTTATTTTATATGCGGTTCGTTATGTTGCACGGTATTTCTTTCAAACACCTTCATATGATATTGATTTTATGTATGTATACATTCATGTATGTACCCGCAAGTGACAGGCCCGAACACTGGATATCCCGAGATATTGGGCGCATCGCAATGCTAGAGATGGTCTTCTGTGGTCACCTTTGTGCGGACCAGGGTGAACAATGGCGACAGGTCCAGCGCTAACCACACGTGACATTAACCTGTCTGTGGGAGCGTCCGGCGGAGTAGTTTCCACCCGCAATTAGATGCCAGCCGACCATGTATGCACCGCGCGTGCATGTGAAGTTCTTGCCTGATCGCCTGATTTTGGCCATGCATAGTCCTTTCTGTCGGAGAAAAGATGTGTGTGAACCTTCAGGGTTTTGAATTTTCAGGGTAAACTACTTCCAGACGAGGTTTAACATTGCCAATAAGCAAAATCAGCTGCATCACTAACTGGAAGTTGAATTTGTGCG
>NW_008756740.1:0-975 GCF_000715545.1 Opisthorchis viverrini | reverse complement strand
TGTGAAGCAGTCGGACGGCTCGAGCACCACCGGGGAACAGCGGGCAGAAAAAAGGGGTGACACAGCCATATCGCACAAATTTGGTTGAGCCTGAACACAAGAGGTGCACAAAGTCACCAGAGGCCGACCCGAAGGAAACGAGGGCTCATCGCACTGAACTCCCCGCGTGATTTTCGACTGTGGTGCTGGATCCTCCGGACACGACTCGAACTCCGGAACAGAATAGCACTGTGCCATAGAATCTGGAACGGATTCAGGGAGATCGTCCGCAGGGTCTGAAAAGTTTGGCTTCATCCGTTCAGATTCGGTGCTATCAACAGTTGACTGGAAACCACTAAGTGATTCACCAGCATTGAAACAGTCGGAAGAGGGAGAAGTAGGTTCTCGCTTGAGCGTGTAGGGTAGCAATGTCAATGTAGGTTGTGCTCCAGTTTGTCCCGTCTCTTCGGTGCCACTGTTATTCGTACTTGTTATGGAATCGCAACTACTTGTCGCGGTGGTGGACGGCTCAGTGGCACGGCGGCGAGTTTTCACACGGGAATACAGATCGTTCGAACTCAAATCAATTTTTCCATCCCGAATGTCATCAAAATACTTAGTTTTTGATGCCACCAACTGGTGTTTGGGGACATACTCAAAACGCCCACTCGTACGGGATTTGGTGTTGTGTTTTCGTTTAAGCACCTGTTGTCCCGTCTGACGTTCTTCGCTCGCGCCACGCAGACGTTCCCCATCCCCCCTGCCCCTCAGTGAGCTCGGAGTTGAAGGTGGAGTTGGAACAGAAGCTGGAGAGTCAGTCACACTAGACAGGCGGTCTTTGCGTGTTGAAGGCGGCTTTACATCCATACAACGTTCCCTCTGGTGAAATGAACGAATTGCATCGAGCACGTTGGACAAGTTTTTTTCTGGCTCCCAGCTGTCTGCATCCGGTGGGAATCCTTGCCATCGAACCTTGTAGAACTTCTGACCTTTCAC
>NW_008756739.1:0-975 GCF_000715545.1 Opisthorchis viverrini | reverse complement strand
GTCTGGAGCTGATGGTAACGAACATCTGGAGTTATCTCTCCCGCCCGTTGACATGTTGTACCGACAAAGGTGCTGTATTAGGATAGCGCATGCCCCTCAATCAAGGGGCTCGCTTACGTGCCAACGTCTGTCATGTTTGACATGAAAGGGGAATAGTTATACAGCTTAACCACTTCTGATTATTGATGAGTTTAGAATGCGCTCCTCTTGTTGACACGTCTAGTCAGATATGCGCAGTCCATGCACTTACATGGGCCTTCCAAGGCACGGCAGCTTGGTTCGTGGCCCCATGCTGGACGCCTGCAAGACCGACACTGCTGGTAGGAAACCTGCCATTTTTCGCTTCAAATCCCTTTTGATTTACGACCAGAGCAGGACTGTTTTCCTTGGGTGACCAAACTCTCTTTACTATGCCATCCGTTTGTTTAACGCGGGGCATGTTTCCCTCAGCATACTTCTTGCGATTGCCAAAAGTGTTGGTCCAAATTCGTTGTGTTGCCGAGGATGTCGGGTCCTCTAATGTTTGTAACACATCGTTTGTAAGATTCGGGCGGTTCTTGATCTCACAGGACGATTGCGGTCCGATATTATTTGATGGCCGCCACATAGATCAAGTCGCTTACCAAGGGAGTTGATTCTGGCGAGAAAAGGGACAATCTGGTGGTGATCTTCTTCCGGGACATCCGTCCATCCGTCAATCTCAGAGAAGACTGCAACATATAATGCCTGTTCGTCAACCTGCGACGCGGTGTGCTTGCGTGATGGTGCGTCTCTGAGCTCCATATCGAACATTGCCTCTAATTTCGAATCAAGACGGTATTCCACGTGGCCGCCAAGCTGGAAGACCCGAGCTAGCCTGCCGTTTGTGTCATTTACAGGCCCAAAATGACCCATCCGAGTGGTGTTCGATGAGAGTAAGGCTCATGTCCTCTGCCCGTCCGGCTTCCCATCACCTAATGTGTCATCGGTACGTCC
>NW_008756738.1:0-976 GCF_000715545.1 Opisthorchis viverrini | reverse complement strand
GTAGTCGCAGATGGTCTCACTGGAATATTTCATCTGGTACTTGCTCAACTGTCAGATACTACGGGTTGACCCGATATTAAGTGCCCCTTCGCGTGTGACAAATTTTCAGACAGAAGCCTGAGCCGGATTATATGACTTTTTCTTTTCTAAGTATGAAACATTCGCTATTTTTGGGATCAAATTAACTTCACCTGCAAGACGAAATCTATCGAAGCTTTGAAAATATCAAATTCATCAGCTTGATAGAAGTCATGGAACAGAAGTGAAGTACATCTTGTCAACTGGTTCAAAAACAGTGTTAACTGCCATTCGATTGTCAGACGAGATCACGTGATCTTTAATCGATAGCTGTTATGTTGATTGAGAAATTAAGTTGGAAGAAGAATTCGTAAATTGACAGTACTGAAACACTGGCGACTAACTGGATGCCAGTTTGATAGCCACTCATGTTTCTATTAAGTGGTCGTGTTGAGTAAACATCAACTACAAATGAAGGGCGAAAATTGCAGTGAGGCTTTCCCAAGTGGTTTCTTCTCCTTTGTATAGGTCGCTTGCGAGGAATGATATATTCCAATAGGAAATGGGCTTGGGAGCAAAAGAAAATCCAGCAGAGCGGAGTCACACTTTGATAACTTGTCGTACGACCACTGCACCCTCAATTTATTGTTGCATTCCGACCGTTAACGTTCTTGAGGGAATGTTAGAAAGAAGGTGGGATAACTTGACAGGAGTTGTTTTACCCCGAGGGCATTTGGTACTGCGATCTTATTAGTGCACTGCTGTTGATTGCCACAACACAAATCAGAAGGTGTATGCACTAGTAAAAGTTTTTAGCATGGTTGACAGTGGTGGGTTGCAACACGTATAAAAATAAATACGATGCGAAAATGGGAGCAAGTCAAAAGGAACTTGCCGTATGTGAGAGTCCCTTGGTGCAAGTCTGGACTGCGGGAACGTTTTCTCTGCGGTTTGGCTG
>NW_008756737.1:0-976 GCF_000715545.1 Opisthorchis viverrini | reverse complement strand
TCACTCCATGCGAGTTTAATTTCTGATTCCTGATATCTAGCTATCGGAATGACCCAAACGAATGACATGTTTCAAACCCGTCGCGATCTTTTCTGGCATACAAAGTAACCAGGTAAGCAACGATACAAGAGTGGGTGACTCCTCTGCACGGAAAGTGGAAGTCCTCAGTTCGGAGTTAGGAAACATGGATCGCGGTTTCGCCCGGATACTCCTTCAAATTTTGCTAGGGAACTGTGAAGGGTTTTTGAGAGGAAATTGTCAGAACAAACCGTTTTAACACTTAATGACAGGATCGTAACAGATTGGTTGCCGCATATTTCGTTCTCATCAATGGCTTCCGTCTTTACATTTGTGTGAGTCAATTTTTTCTAATAATATCCTCCTGAATTATGAGACTTTTCGATCGTATCGGTCATTTACTGAGAAGAATTTTGCTTACTAGATCTGGCGATGCCATAAAAATCATGGTTAGTCCTCGACTTCAGTGTATTTGGTTCATTGTGAAAAGCTGTGCCATAGGAAATGTCCAAGTTGAAATTTGTCAGTCGTAATTAATGGGACCTGTTTATAGTTTTCACGTAATTGTCCACTCTATTAACTGCTTTGCGCTCCTAACGCATTGTACCTTCCAATTTTTAACTTTGTATTGCAGTCCTTCAAAACCGGGTTTCGAATTTCTGATTGATTCTGACAGAAATTGAACTATTATCCCCTTTCCAGGTGTTCTTTCAAAGCTCAGGACTTATCTGACGCTAATCAATGGTGCAGAATACACTTACTCAAGTAGACAATTCCAGTATGCGTACATACCACAACGACTAACACTGGCGCAATTTTTGCGTATGATGGAATGTTTTGTGAACGATAATGCATCAGATGAGGTTGTGCAAAACCTGGTTTCTTATTTGGAAAAGAACTACACGGAAGCTTCAGAATGGCAAGAGAACTATGGCACCAAGGTAAGCGAGTCAATATT
>NW_008756736.1:0-976 GCF_000715545.1 Opisthorchis viverrini | reverse complement strand
ACGTCATCCATAGAGTCATGACCGTAGAGCCACATCATCAGTCCAAATGGCTACTATCCCAGTGGAACTTGCTTTCCACACAACAGCAGTCGATTTGTAATGAAAAACGGTTCATATCTTACTCAAACCAAGATTATCGCGTAAACTGAATCAATACGGAAATGCGTAGATTTCGTCTTCATTTTTCGCGCATTTTCGTGGTGTCATTTTGCATAATACGTGTTAAACTCTGTTGCGCATACTTTCACGCGACCAGCTATCCCTCTTTCATCATATGAAGCAGTTAACCCAACACACTTTCATCTGCCGACAAAGTAAGATGATCGATAACCCGGACTGATATCACACCCATGCACTGAGATGGCATTACTCGTGGGGTTTGTGCACAGCGTGGAGCTGACTAGTTCTTTTCTTACAACGGTCCCTTCATCTCGACTCCGCGAACATTCGTGGAACCACTTAGTACGGCAATGGGCGTTACCAAGCAACTACCGTCTATCGGAAGACAGTACCAATTTGGGAGTACAATTGGGGGGATATTCCATCAGTTGACATCCAACGGCTGGCTGCGAGTGCATTGTGGTCCTGTCGAGGAACCGCTGTTCTTCCAAACGACACACCACCGGAGGAGATTTGTGTGAACCACTATTCAGTCCTCTGCGTAGGATTGTCGGTTTTAAAACAGCCAGAATTACTGGTCATGAGCTGAAGAGTAGGCCGACCAAGGAAATTTTCATCAATGGTTCGTCTCTTTGTTTACGATCTATAGTATCTTGATATTTCCTGCGCTTTTACATCTGCAGTGAACAAATAAGGACGGAGTGGGGTATGAACTACATAACCGTGATGAGCAAATTCAACCCCAAACAATATACATTAAGTAGATTTCTTTGCAGACACTTTCTTACACTTTTCTCGATCAAAAGCAGGTTTCTTCTGGTTTATGGAAGATTTGGGAATTTATCAATGGAAATTT
>NW_008756735.1:0-976 GCF_000715545.1 Opisthorchis viverrini | reverse complement strand
GGGGTCACATTTGAATTTTGAGTGCGAAGAAACAGGCCCAGAAAAAACGAAAGCAAATGAGACGAGACAAGGCAAGAATGCACCTAAAGCAGATCCCTCCGAAGAGCAATCCTGTCGAGTAGATGGCCCTAATTTTGGGGTATGGCTTACTGGAGCTGATGAAAAAGAAAGCGTTTCGTCACAAATTTTATAATTAACCATGGCATTTACCACAATGCATGTGAGCAATATATGATTGTTATCCCCCTTGGATAGACTAGTGCAAGTGACTGAAGGAAAATGGTCTCCAATGCAACTCTCTTGAATGTTAGTCTCATTAGGTTTGTAGTGTACCATTGCACTTCCTTCACTGTTCAGACCCATCGAAATCCGGCGACAGGATATCGCCCTACAGTAGTACACCGGACTCTTGTATCGAATTTTCAAGGTTTGAATTTCTGTCAGACTGCCAGTGTAACCCTACACGGCAAACGGCGATACAAAGCGATGCACGCATGTTACCTCTACAGGCAGAGCAGTTGAAAAAATTAAAACCCGACATACTTCTGGAAGATGCCTCGTTCCGTGCACTGAAACAATTGTGAAACGCTTACTTACGTCAATGTGTTCTATATCGGTGAAGGGAGACGAGCAAAACACCCACATCTATGAGGTACGTAAAATAAAGTGGTGCAACCAAAAGGAGCACTTCTAAGAAACGACGCTTCTAAAAACAAAAAGCAATGTTTAGGACCAGAAAGTATTCGTCAAAAAAGCTTGGGAAGCGGTGAAATGTCGAGTTCGCCATGTTACTGTTCAGTGGATAGTGGCTACAAACTTATGGATTCTGTGGAATGCTTGGAAACCGAACGAGTCTGGATCTCCTGTAACGGACAGAAAAAACGAGTTTACCAGTTACTTGGACGTGTAAAGCAAGCGGTATGCAACCTAAGTCCCACTGCGCGGCCGTTGGGTCGAGAACATAATTTCATAGCTA
>NW_008756734.1:0-976 GCF_000715545.1 Opisthorchis viverrini | reverse complement strand
AAAACGTCATAAAAACGGCACTGATGCCGACCAATATCAGTCAGATAAGTTTGAAAAAAATTTCCCGGATAGTGAAAGAACCGTGGCTCAAATTCAGTCAAGGGCGAGGTCATTTTAGCCACATAAACAGGGATTGTAGACAATTGATCAGTACTGTCCTCTCGTCCTCAGCTGCCTTCTTCTTGATACGACGCTACTGCACTGCCATTTTAAATGAATTGTCCAAAAAGAAATTTCCTCTTTGAGACAGTTTTCTTCTACATTCAAGGTTCAACAACCCATTTGTAAAAGATGCTCTGACCCACCCTGAAATGATTTATTACATGGATTCGAAATTTCTACACAACTACTCAAGATTTTTAGTGGATGAGTAGACCCTAAACTGACCGATGCCTCGCCCCTCCCGTTTTACTAAAGCTACCATATTAGATTTGTACTCTAACAACATTGTGGGATCGGGCATAAATATTTCTCAGCTGTATTAAGTCGGATTCTGAACGAACCTATCCGCTCCAGAAAAACTTGAAAATGTGTTCTATATCCACATGACATTCAGAAGAATTATTAATCAAACCGAAAAACAGATCTACGCGTCTTAATCTCCGGCAGTAACAAACATGTAATGTGCATGCTGAGAAGACCCCGGACAAAAGCAGAGATTCACTCGCATCACCCATCCATAGGGGTTTCATGCAAGTGCTATTTTCATGCATGTAATCGGTCAAGACTGGATCTTCATTGATCAGTAAGCATGACACCGACGAAACTACGAATAGGGTGTTGGCACAAAGTAGGTAGCTGGCAGTTGGCGGCTGTGTCGGTGAGGTAAAATTCTTCATTCCTTTGTAGTTTACAAATGATACAATCCCAACAATTCGCTATACTGCCGCGATAGACATACTGGCAAGAAGCAAAGTACACGTAGGATATTTTATGTAGGTATATTGACATGAAGAACTCCGAAAAGCCTTTGTGC
>NW_008756733.1:0-976 GCF_000715545.1 Opisthorchis viverrini | reverse complement strand
TTCTGTGTATCAATCCGCGAATCCGTGTAGATAGGCTTTGGCAGTGTGTTGATCTGTGGGACATCACCGCATAACCGTTCTAGATTGAATCATGACTGTAGTGGGCCTGAACTATCGGAACTGTTTGAATGAATGTACCCTAGTGCGATGAAGATAAACATCGGTATCTGTTGTGCTCCACAATTCCTACATGGAGCTGCATTCTGGGCTGATCCATATGTTTGGCTGGACACAGGCTGATAAAGCATGCATGATGAGTTCCTCAATAAAGCAGGAAATCCCGGTATATAACGCTGTGAACTATTCAACTGCAGACGTATACCATAGAAAAAACCAAATCCGACACACATAACGGTGTTGATAGGCGCGAAACGATACGCGAATTGGTCATGCCACACACGGAACGACAAAAATCACGTCAACCAAACTGAGGCAGGCGGAAGGACAAGCAACTGAGGTAAACATATTTGCAGATGAATAATCGATATTTTGTACATATGTATGAAACTTCTCCCAAACGTTCACGACCTTCGATATTCAAAGTATGATCTATCTTGGTCAGTTGGTGGTGAGATTGGGCCACCATACGGGGCCGCGTTGGTGTGTGCGTGTGTACTGCGATTAAACTATTCTTTTGTTTGTCATTGTGCAGACTGTGATGTTTCGTGTCTGGGATTTCTGCTTCACATCTGCAATTCTTCCTGATATTTTGTCCAGCAGTTCCAATTTAATTTCGTTCATTTGAGAGCCGAAGGTCGCGATACACAGACGTGATAAAATGCATTCTTACACAACCCAACTACCGGTACCTACGTAAAATGCCATGTAGTTTATGAACAAATATGCGCCCCTCTGTAAACCCAGAACGATCTAACGACCCGCCAGTATTCGATGTACGATCTATTATGATAATTCGAAATCTAGCATCCCGTTGCTCAGTTGGTGGAGTGATTGGGCCACAGCGCACGACATCCTG
>NW_008756732.1:0-977 GCF_000715545.1 Opisthorchis viverrini | reverse complement strand
TCATATATTGTAATTGCTTTCCACAAAGCAATTTACACAACAAGCAGTAAGTTTAAAACACAAAAAGCACTCTGATGATCTGTGTGAGCTTCCCGAACTAGAGAGCGTAATCTCCGAAGTGCATTTCGTTCAGGAAACTGAGCCAATTCGCATGCGACTTCGACATCGACGCTAAACAGCGGAATCAGTGTGATTTTAAGCGGCCTATATTAGGTTTCTAAGTTCCTTGATTAAGTTTCAATTCGTTTGGTGTGTGATGCCACGACACTAGTTCTGCCAGAATGCGGATTTTGTGAGGATATTTGTGCACCGACAAATCGCCCAATACGAGGTTCGGCACCTGCAACATACACTTCCATAATCGAGTCGAAACCCCCCGAATTATGCGTAGGCCATCTGCAGCGTCGAAATCCATGAGGGCATCACACTGCCGACTTTGACCTGTTTTACACATAATTTTCCGAATTTAGTCGGATTACATGCACAGTTATTCATATATTGTCATTGCTTTCCACAAAGCCATTGACACATCAAGCAGTAAGTTTAAAACACAAAAGCACTCTGATGATCTGTGTGAGGTTCCCGAACTGGAGAGCGTAATCTCCAAAGTGTATTTCCTTCATGAAACTGAGCCAATTCGCATGCGATTTCACCAACAACGCTAAACAGCGGAATCAGTGTGATTTTAAGCGGCCTATATTAGGTTTCTAAGTTCCTTGATTAAGTTTCAATTCGTTTGGGGTGTGATGCCACGACACTAGTTCTGCCAGAATGCGAATTTTGTGAGGACATTTGGTGCACAGAAAGATCGCTCAACACGAGGGTCGACACCTACGACATATACTTCCACAATCGAGTCGAAACCCGCCGAATGATGCGTAGGCCATCTGCAGCGTCGAAATCCATGAGGGCATCACACTGTCGACTTTGACCGGTTTTACACAGAATTTTCCGAGTTTAGTCGGATTACATGCACA
>NW_008756731.1:0-977 GCF_000715545.1 Opisthorchis viverrini | reverse complement strand
GATATTTGACCGGCTTCTGGGTTATTCTCCATCCGATTCTGTGCACAATCCTTAGCTTTGGAGCGTCGGCAGTCGTGACCGTAGATTGCACAGATAGATCGCAACAGGTATCTCCAAGGACATCAAAACACACACCTGGATTGTGCTTAAATAAGGACCTGTACTTAAATAATCTTTTGATTACATATTCCAAGACTCTCAAGAGTCACGCGAACGTAGGCCGACCCTTCTATTTTCAAAATTATACTAACCTCAAAGCACAGGATTGAACCCCGACTGGGTTTAACAATGTTTATTGCGGTGCTAGCAATCACTCATAAGAGTGCATTCTCACCACCTTGGGTGCCGCGAAAACCCCAATGTCGCGGTTAAAACAACAAACGAATGTAATACAAAAAACTCGAAGGTTACCGCTGGTGACCATGAGACACTGAACTGGGGTGGCAGGCGGCCATTCTCCGCTGACCTCTGGAACCTAAATCAACAAGTAAACTGTTGAATTGTGCGACATATATTTGTATTATTAGCCTAAATCATACAAGCATAAGTGTTTCCGAAGCAAACATGTATTAGAAATCTGGATTTCAACTGGGACTAACAGCGGTAAATCGTTTCGCTTAAATGGCCCACGAACGCAAACTGACTCAGATGAAGTATCCCGAAATGTAGGATCCTGATGTCTATATCTGTCAAATGACTTAATTTAGAAAGCCAATCAACACATGCAATTCACGTTGGTCACGAGTTTTCTTGTATCACAGACTACAGTATAATCAGCGATCCAGGGTAAAATGAATTTTGGCAAATTTGTTACAGTCGTTGGTGTACACCTTTGAAACGTGCTTTTTCAAATGAAATCAGAATACACTATGAAATCGCACAGATTTCAGAAAATTCAGAAAAGAGAGCTGTGGTAGCTGGTCCCGTCGTCATCCGCCTCCAAGCATAAGAAAACTCTGCGCTCAAGATGAGTTGGC
>NW_008756730.1:0-977 GCF_000715545.1 Opisthorchis viverrini | reverse complement strand
AATATTTGTAGTTAATTGATTGTGGATCGTGTGGCTGCTGATCTTTTCGTGAAGCTTGGGAATTCGCTTACGAGTGTTTCGACACTAATCGTGAGGACATCATCACTGAGCGATTGGCTGGGTTCCTCCTTCTCACCTGCTCGCGTTTTCATGGCATGTAAAAGAGTAGTTGATATGTCATGATATGATCGATCGACTGTGGAGCAGTTTTGTCATAATCCTATTTCTTTGAAAACCGGGAATAAAACTGGAGTAAATGGCAAAGATCTATCCCATGTACAGGATTCAATGTAAGGATTATATTAAACCACTTAGGGTAGACGGAAAGGAGGTTTTCTAACAGACATCGTGAACGCAACCTCACTGTCTAAAGGCACAAATACTTTTCGTTACTCTCCATGCATTAAGCTCGGGAGTGGTACAAGTTCTGGTAGTACTAGGTTTGCATACTAGCACAGGCGAGAGAAAAGAGAGAACGTGAATTCATAGATGCATGTTGTTCCACCGATTGGGATCGTACCCTTTACTGAGGACAAGAGGACTGAAGACTTGCAAAGGCGAAAAATGCACAAGAAACAGAAGAAGAAGCTTCTAGACAAAACAGGACTCTAGCAGTTAATCACGTGTGACAGGACTACGCCTCTAACCAATAAATTTAAGAATCAAACTGAAAACAAAATTAAATCTGATTATTCGATCAAACGCAGAGGTCAGTATTTACGGAGGATAAGTTTGGAAAGCAAATCAGGCTAGAGGAAATCAAGCCACAGTTCAATGCAAATTTAGAACTAACTTGTCAAAGCACAGGGAGTAAGCTGCTACTCAGGTGTCGAGATGATCAATCAGATCGGGAAAAGGCCAGCGCAGCTTGTGAGCGGACCAAGCAGAAAGGAAGCTATTCACCCATCTAATCAAATACCGGACACATGAACACAAAGTAGCACCAGTCGCAAACAGAAGCTGCCCCACAATCAACC
>NW_008756729.1:0-977 GCF_000715545.1 Opisthorchis viverrini | reverse complement strand
ATTGTTCTGATATTCGCTTTACTACTGTATTGTCCTGATCAGCCATCCTGCCAAACAATGAAGCTGCTTACCTCGACTTTATTCAAATTATTCATATACTACATCTTACAGATGTGATTGATGTTTCACTTGCAACCACCTAAGGCTTAACTGTAGCGAATTAATTGTCATAGTACCTGAATTGGTGGCCGTTTGGCGTACACTCACCTGCACCTCGTAGGGATTGGACGCACGTCTCTACCTGGTTGTCTGAGTGGCTTTTACATCATGCTAGCCAAGGAAATAACCAAGCCATTTTGTGGTTAACCGAGGCATTCAACTCGTTAAAAACATCGCTAAAATCTTCCACAAGAAATGTAGCATCGCAGTACCTGGAATTGTTTTAAAAGGAGCTTTTGTTTGAAATCCTCTGATTTACTTTGCCCTCACCAGTGGACGTCCAATATTAAGATCCGAAGTGAACAAGAAAATATCTCACGATGAACGGAGTCGAAGAATGGACATAATGATAGCAAAAAGCCAAGAAGTTGTGTGCTGAGAAAATGCATTGAAATATAAAGTTCTTTAAATTGTTTAGTTGGAGAGAAAATTGTCTCTCTAACTGCCCGCTATTTCAACCAGCAAGTACAAGACCCGAAAGTTTGAATACTTTCATCGTACATGCCATCTATTGTTTAGACCACACTCTAGACCTGGACGCAAGGTGCTTTCAAAACTGCGTGCTCCCCTTTATTGATCATCCTTAAGAGCCCGGAAATTCTCTCCATCAGGTAAAATATTCACTTTCGTACATGAATCGACGGTTTGGTTTTATTCACACAGCCCTGAAGATGAGCAAAATTGTTTTTTGTACTCAAACTCACTTTACGATGGTCGAAATTATTCCGTTCTTCTTTATTGCTAAGTGAGTCATCAGTTCCGACGCATTGTGATGATTTTAATAACGATATATATTAGAATTACTCGCTTATCACCGC
>NW_008756728.1:0-977 GCF_000715545.1 Opisthorchis viverrini | reverse complement strand
GAGTCAGGTGTGAACAAGTGAGCAGTGTAGATCTACACTGAATGCAATAGGTGGTCTGGTGGCTCACAACTCTCGTAGGACTCACCCAAGACACTTGGTTAGCTGACACTATTCATTTTCAGCTTCGTCTGCGTCACAATGACCACAGAGAGTCACCTCTACTTCAATTCTGGACTTGATGCTCAGGGGATTCCAGAATGTTAGGATGAGACAGTTTCAGACAAAAGCATAATATGCAGATTCATGAGGTGGAATGATAGAAATACATACAACGAACACAAAAGAAATTTGGCATTGAGATAAAAACAAACGACCAGCACGGCAACCTAAACCAGAGGCTTATATAGGCTTACGTGGTGACACCCACCTGACGACAGTGAGGGCTATCTACAACCCACCGTTCTGGAGCGGCTTAGCAAATCAAGATGTAGTAACACTGACCAAAGCTAAAGTTTTATGTGTTCACCGACTGTCTGCATCGCAATGGATTGTGAAGAGGTTGCAAGATTTACAACCCGAACTCAGCTATTTGGAAATACACAACTCAGAATGAAAAAGGGGTATAAGGTAACAAAATCTGCTACTTAGCAGCGCAGTATCCGTTTGACGAAAGGTTCGGTGCCTCGCAGAACCTTGTTTAATACATCCTGTGTGGATCAACGGGATTTCTTCAAGTCTTACTGGAATTTTAAGGTTGTGGCCATGGAGAATTAGTTTTCTTGTTCACTTTCTGAAAAGGCCAGAGATACGAACTGCATCTGTGATATCAGCTACTCCCACCAAGCAGGATGGCCCATCAAATATTTCCAACTGCAGTTGAAGTTTTACGGATACTTTCAGATACATTACTTACATACATACATACTTATGGATCCATTCTGTTACAGCAACCTTAATAAAACGATGATAGTTGTGGATAACCAACGGCGGAAGCCTGGTTGGTTCACAGTGTAAAAACACGATAAACAGACTTGAGA
>NW_008756727.1:0-977 GCF_000715545.1 Opisthorchis viverrini | reverse complement strand
ATGTAGCTCATTAAAAGAATGTGGCCGCAGTTACGTGTGTCCGTTTCTGAGGATGAGAGTTCACGGAAAAACCTTCCACAGACACAGTGCAAGATATCTGGATACACCAAACCTGGTTGTTAGCTTACAGCTATGATATGAACAGATAATCAGGGCCTTACTAAATTAATCCAGAAATGTACAAAATGTGACAAGAAGCATGGGCGTTTTCACTTGACAGTAAGCCAATGAAGAAGAGATAAATGAACCAACTCGATCGTTGGTTTGTTCGCTGAGCTGGACAATTTGATTGTAAGCGCTTCATCACCAATCGAAGTAACATCATCAGTGCGTTGTTTGGAAGCGTGGTGGAACGTACCGATGGGTTGGTGGTTGTGCCCAACTTCATAAACGAACTTGACACCTCGATTCTGAATNTCTTGGGCGTGATTTGTTTTCACTGTACTATTCAGCGCAGCTGAGAAACAAAACAGTATGTCAGGGTTTGACATCTTTAAAATACTACTTGTTACCACGGTAACTTTCATATCTATATCGTAAACACACCATTTGTCTTTAAGCTCAGAAAAGCAGGGCCTCCGTGATTGGACTGAAAATATGTTGCCACAAGAAATGTCAAACAATAAGCTAAAATGTAACAAAGTTACTGACAAGCACGAGTAAGCTGCCAAGATTAGGTTTCTGACGATATGACGTGGACGAATCATGCATCCACTAACTGTCAGTGTTCTGGTTGATTATCAGAAGGTAACAGGCACTAACAATTGTTTGTTTTACCAGAATGGTGATGGTGTGTGCACCTGATAAAAATAAGTACAACGCAAGAAGGGAATAAGCCAAGAAGTGACTTGTCGTTTGAGAACAACTGCTGAGAGTCTCTGAGTGAAGTTTTGGACGCGGGAACTGTCTTCTCTGCAGTATAGCTGCTAAATATGTTCCGTAGTTGTCCGTGGGGACTTGTGGAGCTTGGTTGACTC
>NW_008756726.1:0-977 GCF_000715545.1 Opisthorchis viverrini | reverse complement strand
TGATGTTTATTCCACAGAGTTGAGCGACGCAATGTCAGGCGTGATCACAGGGTTACGGTCAGAACCAAGCGTGAGTCTTTCGTCTTTGCAGGTAATGAAAGAATTTAGCCATAGGGCACAGCCGAGAGAAGTAAGGGCATAGTTGTAGGTATGCCATCAAACAGTGTACAGCAGGGCCATGCCATCATTGCACTGAAATAATTTGGTTTCTGGACAATCCCGTAACGGACGTCATTTTTGATATTATTTGGCTTGGATGTGCAATTCTCTGACGAGAGGGATTTTTAGGTTGGCCGAGGAAATCCTCAGAGGTAGAACAAAACTTATGTAATATTGCAGGTATTTTGCTGATCCGGTTGGAAAAGTAGTATGGTGCAGCGTTTTATATACATTTGAAGTTGTGTTAGTTTTGATTATAGTGTGACAGATGAGGTCAATGCACGAACCTGGGATGCTCCGGTCGTGTTTACCACTTTGAAACACCTATGGTCTCAAGGTGGTATATCCACGAATGTCAAGTAACGTGTGTCAGGCTGCAGTAGGGGCTGTTCTGTTGTGTGACTGCGAGAGCTAGCCTGCTTGAGAAGCGAACCCAAAGCGTTTTCGTGTGTTCGACAGTGGTTGGCCCGAGACTGTTACTCGTGTGGGTCGGTGTCGGGAAATCCGGAAGGCGATATTTAGATAGCGATTTCCCGGTTATGCACCGGGTATTTCCATTAAGGAATGTGTCCTTGCAGTCTACAGCTAAATCGTCATCATTATCTGAGATAGTTGGATGGCACCAGTTTTGGCTATCTTACTAGGTTATTTAGTCGGATATAGTCGACATGATTTCAGAAGCGAAGGTGGGTTGCAATACGTTGGCATGAACGATAAGTTGGATGAAGCCCAGAAGGGTTTTTCTTGCTTGTTATATTGCTAATATGTTTGAGCACGTAATGGTTACGCGTTTCTATGGGGAGCTGTCCATTTTATCA
>NW_008756725.1:0-978 GCF_000715545.1 Opisthorchis viverrini | reverse complement strand
ATTTCCCAATGGCACAATTGATTTCTCAATACAACGACTAAGTTCCTTAGCTAAGACTCTAATGTTCCGTCCATCACGGTAAATTCTGGATGCAGAAACTGTAACTGATTGTGGATGAATTTTGAGGATTTGTCGCTGAAGTTCTAGCCCGCACTCGAAGCCCCACTCGGTTAGCTGTCCATTCGCCTGGCCAGTCATCTAATTCAACAGACCGTTTTGATGGAAATCCCCAATAATCCGGGGTCACATCATCAAGCACACATTCACTGAGATTCTTCGGAAGTCATGCCCATAGAAAACTACGAATTAGTTAAGAATTAAACCAATGCAATTACATTGGAACGAATTTTCATTCTCGGTCAACCAGAAAGTAGGATTCGGTCTATCCTCGGGAACGAATGTCGTACGGTTGGTTTACGATTCGAATGCATGAATGCATAGCTAGACAGAAGTAATGCTCCAAAGTGCTGACTGGTGTTGACTAGGTAACACTCAACTGCACAAGTAGACCCGAACAGGATAATTACTCGATCAAGCGGAACTGAAAAATTGTCAGTGTTGGAATTTTGTTGTCTGAAATCCACTGAAATCCCACTTATTTATCGGCTTCGCGAAGCAGAACGTTGGTGTTCACTGGGCATTTGTTTCCGGCCAGTTGGCGAGGACTGCATATTTTACGAAAAGTAATTGAGTTGACATTTCGAAGAACTGCCAGTCGAGAAGTAAGAAGGATAATTAATTAGGTGTTCGGGGTGTAGTTTTTGTCGATTAGCCTACCACCAGGGGTATAAATGCGCTACCATTCCAGTGGAACGAAGCGCATGGCCCGAGAGGTGTCATTTTACCTGGTTCTATAGAGAGTTCGTTGGTTGTTTGTAACCTAGTGAACACCTTGGATGGGGAGAACAGTGAGTGGATCAACTTCACTGTTTTGGACAGCTATGTGGCTATGCCTTTTACCTTAGGTCTCCATTCGGT
>NW_008756724.1:0-978 GCF_000715545.1 Opisthorchis viverrini | reverse complement strand
CTTATTCCCGACCGTTTGTTCTCCTTGCAGCTACTTTGTGACCCAAATCTGTCGTCAAGCACTCCATGAAAAACGGGTTCGTGGCAACTCATTCCGAAGATGAGCGGTGCAGACGGTGTGGCCTTGGCGGTTGAGTTATTTAGAACAACCTTTCCAACGCTAGACAGTGATGTTTCAAGCTACGTTGAAGGTAACCCTACCTTACTTACTAATTTTTCAGGAATTTTGCAGGAAAATGCCGAACATTTTGATTGTGAAGGTGATGTGCACGATGCGATTGGTGGTCTTCTGAGTAGCTTTTCCACTGAGGTGTCTGAGAAAGAAGTGGACGAGTTGTGTTCCAGGATCTATGCGTTGATGAGTTCGTACGTGCTCCTTGTTCTATGACCATTTTTAGCAGGCAGAATTTCAAGGACCATGAGCAGACATTAGATGCTCCTGTACATATGGCCACCTTACTTGATAACTTCTCCGACAAGGTCGCGGACAACAATAGCATTTGGATGGCAAAGCGTGATATGTCTTCCGTGGTGGACCTCAAGAAGCTCGAGAAGGCTGAGGCCAAACTTAAAGAAAAGCAAGAGAAAAAAGGATTGAACTCAAGAACTGTTGGATCTTGTAGCACTAAGTATGTCCCAAGACAATGTGCCCTATAATATTTAGTTCCATAAAATCTCTGGACAACGGGGAGGACGTCGCCACTGTTAGTCAGCAGATCGATAGACGCGACGTTCACTCAACTGTGGATTCTTCTGGTCGATTTGTTGGTGATATTCGGATAGAAAACTTTGATGTCTGTTATGGAAGCAGGTAAAATACTATTCTCCACTGTACTGTGCAATGCGTAGAACACCGTTAGCGTTACAGACACTACGTTCCTCCAGAAGCCTACCGATATTTACACGGTCGCCTTGTTTTCCACTGCGTCCAACTTGCATGTTTTACTAAGGTACTCTTCCAGAACTAGTCTTGAAATGC
>NW_008756723.1:0-978 GCF_000715545.1 Opisthorchis viverrini | reverse complement strand
CGCTCGGTCGAGGAATATTAAGGGATGGTGAAATACTGGTAAGCCACCGGACTGGGTATGGCAGTCAGAGCGCCTTCATCGCGACGTCATACTCGGGTTCGCGGGCAGCTTTGCATATGAACATCTTCAGTGGGTCATCTGAGGTAGTCACTGAGAAATTAAGACTACCATGGATCACGTATATCCTTTAAGCTTTCGAGGGCGCTCGGTGGTTCACTGCTCTCATTCGAACGAGGCAACATGGCAACCATGTCCACATTGAGAATCCGAAATGGTAAGAAGTGTCAAAATGTTTGCTTGTGGATACCATGGTGTGAGTTGTGATGCGGCTTAAAAAAGAGGGCCACCACCAATGGTCGAATATTTTAACTACTGTAGTGAGGCGGCGCTGCCCGATTTCAAAAGCGGTAATCGATATTCCGATGTAGACTACAGGTAGGAAGTTCACACAATTAGCGTGCGTATATAGGATTATAGAGGAAGTGAATTAGGTAAGTTATTTGCAACCAAGGTAGCTGGAACGCGTAAGATATCTGGTTGCGTTGTATGTTTCTACAAGGAGATGACGTCAGATAGGCGCGGTCAGGGTAGAAAGAAGAGCGTGAAGGTTTCGCGGAACGAATGTACTCGGAAACGTCATGTTGCGTGCGCCTAGCGACTTTCTGTTAGAATACTTCCCTTAAAAGGATCGCCTTGGATGTGTGCTACAATCAGGGGCAGCTGAAGCTAGCTGTACAGGCGTCCAACAAAATTCGTTTCATTTACTTTATATTCTCCCTGTTGCACAGGGTAGAGTATGCGGTCCAGCATATGGTACAGATGTCTGCGGAGAGGGGGCATGCGGCCGAGCTGAGAGTTGTCAACCGTGCAGTGTTTTGTATCCTCAAGATGAGGAGGTGCGGAAGAGGTGGACGTGATATGGAAAGATTTGATGCGTGTTTAGGGCTAGCACACTCCGTCAGGTGCTAGAACAACACC
>NW_008756722.1:0-978 GCF_000715545.1 Opisthorchis viverrini | reverse complement strand
ATGAGAAAGTATTCTACCATCTCACGGGTGTCATATCAACTAAAAAATGAGACAGCTTTTGCACAGAATATAACAAACGACAAATTCAGCCGGGAGTTCTCTGGGTCTCCTGTGGAAATCAAATTGATATGCAAATGAGCGTATTTGGTGAATTTCCTACAATTTTTGTTCAACTAGATCATAAGACTGAGAGAAACTCGGTGATTGCGCCTACCAGATCAGCCGGAATTTAAAGCACGAGCGAATTCTGGATTGCCGGAGAGGTTTCAATAATCTCTGTAATGTACTACTCATAAGGTTGCTTAAAATCCGTCGACAGCCCACGACCGGTTTCTCCCTTCTTGGGGCTCATCAGGTGGGCGCAGTCCCCGAGTTTCCGTCAAAATTATGTTCTACTTGAAACCAAATTGCACGAAATTAGCGAATATACGCTTATTTGCAAATGAGTGTGTATTTGCTAGGTTTCAATAATCTTATGGGTAATGTCTTCCATGAATCAAAACCAACTGCAAGACAAACATTACAGGTAACCTGTCAGACAATGCATCCCTCATTCATTTCTGGTGAGGAGTGTACACGTGCTAACTGTTCATCTTCGCGCATCAGCTGACTTCCAGACTCAAAAAGCTTCCACTCACTGATGTTATCACCTCGACTGGTGGTGGAACGTTTGCAACCAAATTGCCCAGCTCAGCGAACAAAATAGCGGCCATTAATACGAAGTGAGCTATCGGACTTTCCACCAATTCCGATTTGGCTGTCTTTTGTGTTATCCGCAAAAAGTGACGTAAATTCTCCTGCATGTTTCAGGTGTTCTGACCAGTTGTCTCAGACCCACAAACACGTTTTGGTCCTACGCAGAAGTAGGACGCTCGCATGTAAAGCGCAGTCGACTAGATATGATACACTACTCATGTGGTTGCTGAAAACTCCTTGACAGCCCAAGATCGGATTCGCCATTCTTGGAGCCCACTAAAA
>NW_008756721.1:0-978 GCF_000715545.1 Opisthorchis viverrini | reverse complement strand
TCATAAGGATTCGTAGGCTTATGACAGAAAGTTCCACAATGATTCGCTATCACTTGTACACGAGTTAGTAACAGGTTGACGTCATCCAGCTTGAGAAACGCGGTGTTTGCGGTTGGCCCGGTGAACTAAACACCTGTCGGGTCATTTAATTTGGAAACGAAAAGAAGAAAGCTTACGCAGGTGGCATTTTAATACGCAAGTTACCTCAAATTTGCATTATGCATGTAAGCTCATGAGCTGCGAACAAAAAGGTGCTGAATCTCCATGACAGCTGAACTATTAAATGTGAGGTCACATAGAGTCCTTCCTTCTGACGGACTTCCATGCAGCTTTATTTACGATCCCTGCATTGAGAATCATGAAGGTTGCTGTATATGCAAAAGCGAACCTAGTAACAACTCACTCTCCTCCAGCTTACAGGAATAGCAATGCATGACTAATAAAATACCTACAGACTGCAACATGATTGTTAATTTTAGCCAACGAGTTTCCCCATTGTGACCCCGTCTTTGTAATGATCTAAGGTGAATGTTGAATTTTTTTCGCCGGAGAAAGACATTCCTGAGTAGTGGTTTAAGCAATCTACCGTTTCACCACAATGGAGACGCCCATTGTTGTGTCAACGAATATCGTGAAATGTCACGAAAACTCTACTAACCCTAATTCGTTGCCTTGAAAGTCAACAAATTTAGTGTCGTATGTGTCCTCTAACGATTAAATGGTGTAAATGGTGTGAGCTATGTATTTAGAATAGCCGTTCGGATCGCCTTTTCTTCTATTCAGAAATGTCATCCCTGAAAGGAAGAAAAACCACGTATATTTTAATCTAGATTTCATGCAGTGCATAAAATTTTGGTTCCACTTTCCTCAGATGTTGTAGATAGGCCCTTTCTGTAATGTTCGGCGGTTGACTATGGGGTGTGTAACTCAGGCTTAGAATCGCACAAATGGGAGGAAATATAAACTGCGACACGTGGC
>NW_008756720.1:0-978 GCF_000715545.1 Opisthorchis viverrini | reverse complement strand
ATTTCCCACCAACCTTGTGTTATACAGTCGTGAAAGGGTAATGTGCCCGAGATGTGCTCTATTCCATGCTAAACTTGATGTTTGGGTTTAACATTTGAGACAGGACGAGTTAGTTCACGTTAACTAACACCATCATTTTGTCCTAGACGTTGTTTAAGTGCTTCAGAACTTCTTCCACATTGGTGACTGAATATTGGTACCCACTGATGAGATGTTCCAACTTCTTCTGTAGTTCCTTCTAAAGATTCGAAAATTGCCGTTCCCGGGATTTGTTGTAGGGATATTGTTTATTTGTGCATCTTTCTGCAACAGTAGAAGCAGTGAGTGACCGAAACACGAGCTAATCCCCTCGAATATTCAAATTCTGCGTTCTTCTGGAGGCATGTGGATGGCTTCTTTAGGTTCTCCTCCATTTCGTTTGATGACTTGTTGAGCTGGACGCCCTCTAATCGGCGATACTTAGATGTGTCATTGAGTAGGACGTTCGACCTTTTGATGAATTTTAGAAGTCCCTGTTCCGACAGTAGAAATTCTAAGTTTTCATCCTACTTTAAAATGTTCAACCCTTTCTTTCCTTCTCGGAAAACGTTCTGGGTAGCAGTATAAGTGGGTGGAACAGGAATTTAGGAGAGACATGAACATGCTATAACAGCAAGCGTTTTGGTCTTAAATATAATGACATAACTGCAAATTCGAAAAGCGAACAAGATGAAAGATATCTGTTGTAACGTTGTCAGGTTGTAAAAATCTCTCCACCAATGTTCGAGGATTTATCGGGTTTTAATAGCCCTGTTTTTAATATTTTCAGATATTGCTGTATGCTCCCGAAAAATTGATCGGTTTCGTTTTGTCATTGTTCCGGGATTTCGATGAGACAAAACTAACGCTTGAACAACCGAGATAAGACCGTTCTTCCATTCTGATGTGTGATGACGGATTTCACTGTATAACTGACGGGAATGTGCCCTCTAACCTTGT
>NW_008756719.1:0-979 GCF_000715545.1 Opisthorchis viverrini | reverse complement strand
GAGTTCACGTGTTACAAACCACAGGAGCGATTTTGTCCACGCAGGAAATAGCTGTCGTTCAGCAGCTAATACCATCAAATCATGTCAATTTCTTTCAATAATGCCTTATAATGGAGAAAAGAAAGAAGTGATGTCGGGGGGAGAAACCAAGCCTACCTCCGACACTTATTCAGAAAATCTGGATAAATGACTGACTGCATAAACGCCACTTACACCGGTTAGCTTTCATATCGTTTAGTGTGTCCAGCCAGGCATAGCCATCGACATGCGACAGGGTTTCAGCACAGAACTGTTTATAATGAAACCCTGACCAAAGCGCAGCTTCCCTTCAAACAATCATTTTCGACCATTCCCTCCGATAGCATTATCCGTGGTTCCATCTAAAAGTTCGCTGATACGACACGCTATTTCAAACGTGTTAGTCAGTGGGACTGGTAAGATGAAGTATGCGAAATACGTGAAACTTGTGAACAAGGAGCGTACCAACGTGAAACTCCTTTAAAAAAACATGTACAGGACACACCCTTTAACGAACACATCTTTTTGACACTAAATCAAACCAGTGTGTCACGATCTGTAAATGGCTTGCACATCTAACTTGAATCGAGATAGCGAGAGAAACCACTAGAGGCGCTGATGAGAGTAAGTGGGGTTTGTACTGAGTACGGAATTATCAGCCTGTATATTCTGTTAAAAATTTCTCTGAGGACGTCACGTATGCGCCTAAAATTATTTTTGGGTGATAAAAATGAACTTTAATCGCATTCTCTGATCACAACCAACCTTCAGCAGGGACACTTTTATCCCACCTGATTTCAAGTTCTTCTGGACACTGAATCGAATCAGTAACGTTTATTTCACATTTCGGTATAATTTCCTGATATCCTTCGATATGTCTGGTCGTTGTTTGCGGAACGATGATACTGCCTCCGCTCCCATACATGGAGAAAACTGCAAGAGACCAAAGGACATATTTTCG
>NW_008756718.1:0-979 GCF_000715545.1 Opisthorchis viverrini | reverse complement strand
GTATGTGCAGTTCATGGTTGTACGTGGCCAGGGCGCCCACGCCTCGACAGGGGGACGATTAGGGTCCTCATCCAAAGCCTTTGTTTCAAAAGCCTAACCGCAAGGCAGCGGTGTTCAGCTGGAAATGCAAGTACATTACCACTTTTTACGGAACACGTCGCCATACATTTTCTAACCCCCAACCTGGAGGGCCAGGAGACTGTGTTCGTCGGACCTCTACCCATGGAGCAACCTGGTATGAGAGACTGTGTGAACATCGTGCGGACGCTCCACATTATAGCTCAATGGGTCGCCGAGGTACACAAACCGCCACACCACAGTAAGGTCCAGTCTCTTCGTGGCAGGAAGTTGATTTAGGTGACATGGAAGTGTTCGCTACACATTCACCATGCGCAGCGCTGATTTGCTCGAACTGCCATGCGTTGGTGAAATTGAGAAACTTTCGGCCGAATAGTAAGTATAGAGCGGACCTGTGGTCTAGTCGCAGTTTTATATTTTACTAGTCATTATTCGTAATCGTGACGGATGACTTCAAAACAGCTACGTCTCCGGTGATAGATGATTTCAATGTACAGCTCCGCCACCTTGGGTAACTTGCCGGTGGTGCTCGCTACGTCCATATATCGATGGCGAATATTAAATAAAGATGAACGCTCACCAGAGATCGATGAGAGTTGCTACAGAGTTTTACCGAAGCTCATGCCGCGCATGTAATTTGGCAAGGTGCATTTTCAATAACACGTGTGCTCCGTTTCACCAAGTTTTCTAAACAGAATGCACACACACAAGGCATTATCCTCGTGCTTAGGTTGCACGAATCGTAGATCGTACAAGCATCAGCCTAAGAATAGAAATTCGTTTCCACTAACCAAGCGTTGCATTGGTTGACTGCTTGAGTGTTCTATCTGCAAATGTTCTTATTTGTGGGATTTTGTCGGATTGCCTAATGCTTTTTGGTACGGTTTGAGTGTCTCGGTAG
>NW_008756717.1:0-979 GCF_000715545.1 Opisthorchis viverrini | reverse complement strand
ACAACGCAGCTAACTTTAATTTTTCAGCTTAGATGAGTCGGAGCCAAAAGATGAACCAGTAGCTAAAGGATTACCGGAATGGCCCACTTACCTCGATTCCTCCGGTAGGTGAAGATCCATTGACGAAACTTTCTCCTTCATCTTCTCCGAAAAAGTAGACCGTTGAATATTGTTACGTCTATCGCCAATGAGGGACGCAATCAGCGGCAGCAAGTGTTACGGCTACCTACTTTTAAACTTGAGTCACGCGTGCTAATCCACGAAAACGACCAAGAAATCCGATTTCTGGAACCACGGTACTATTGAAAAGATAATGATATACACATTCAACAAACTTCAACGGTTTCGTCTCTGCAAATACCGTAGGGTTACAAAATAAGGCGGTACAATTAACCGCCTGAGGATAAAGCACAGAGCACTTCGCCTCAACTTTGATATCGTAACACCAAAACAGATATCGACGGCAAGCAACCGCAAAAACCACAATGTCCTACCAAACTCGATAAAGTTATAAAAATAATTAAGTAAAACCAGGAGGTTTCAGTTCATCTGGTCAGGGGGATAAATATGCGGATTGGCTGCCACACGTGGTTGGGAACGAGAGTACATTGTTGGCAAGCTGTCTTCTACAGCAAGTAATCGTCAGTGGAGCAGCAGGGTTCCCTGGAAGCAAAAGCAAGCAAGCACCAGGCAATATACAAATGAAGAGATACGGAAATTCACTACGTTTGGGAGTAAGGAACTGCCTTTATTTGATGGCGCGATGCGTTAGCTCGTGCCACACAGCAAACCAGATTGCGCGGTTAGGTCTTTTTGAAAAACATCTTACCAAGGTCATTCTGGTAGATGCGAGATATAGGCAGTACAAAAAACGGGGCCTTTCAGGTGCCGTGGTGGTGCAGCGGGTAACCTATTTCCCCGGCGTCCGAGTAGCTGGGACGAAATTGCAAGCAATGACGGACAGGCAAAAATATTGACA
>NW_008756716.1:0-979 GCF_000715545.1 Opisthorchis viverrini | reverse complement strand
TACTAAACAATTGGGACACTGAATTACATGGGCTTGCAGAGAATATGGAAAATCCCACCATTCTCGTCAGTAGTTCGCATCGGTAAGGTCTAAACTGATAGAGGGTCCTTGTACGCCGAGCATCCACGAACCCTTGTTACTGTGAACATTCTTGCCGACTGTTTTGTGAGCATTGTACCCAAAATAGTCACTCGGTTGCCCACAAGTGTTCCACCGAAGTTTCTTCAGTTACCGATCCGTCAATAGAACAGACAGGAAACGTCTAGTTGAATGCCTATTAATCAGATTTCTCCTGTACCCATGCCATAGGTGAACCTCAATACAGATCCCCTCCTCAAGGATCCGTCAATGGCTGTAAAATCCACTTCTTTGCGACCTTCAAGCAGCCTTCGGTGCCAGGAACTTCAATGTAACTGTTTACCAGGATATCCAAACAAGCTTTAATCAGGTTGCTCATGCTCCCCTTCCGCATAAGCTTAGTTAGTCCTTAGTTATCACTGGGACGTTACATCAAGGTCCGTCTCTTACATATCCAACAGGACACAAATAGAACGAATTGGAGACAAACGAGCGCCTCCGCTAACGAGCACTCTTTGAGCTATCCAGGGAGGCGTACTGGAACCCATCCTTTTCTAACGTGTATAAGCGACGTTTTTAGCGACGTATCCCATGATGAGGCCTATCTCTTTGCAGACAATATAAGTCTCCTAAACAGCCCCTCCCTCTGCATAAGTGCCCACCTCCCATCAGGTTAAACAAGACAGGCTCATTGACTCTCCGGTCAAATGCCTCCGGCAGAAGGTTCTATCTTGGGAAATCCAGATTAAATTATTGTGGCAGCTCCGTCCTACCTGATCCGTTCAAAATAAGTGACAAACTGCTAACTTATTTCCCGGAGATCAAAGACCTTAATCTCAGATTCTCCTGTACTTTCGGTTTTCTCCGCCAACTTTCCCGAGCATGTAGGCTCAGTTTTTTT
>NW_008756715.1:0-979 GCF_000715545.1 Opisthorchis viverrini | reverse complement strand
GGAATAGGCCAAGTCTCACAGCCATACAGGAAAGCAGCCCGAACTGTAGCTTGATACAGACGTCCCTTCAGATCCAGGGATAAACCATTCTAACGTGATAGGTGTCTCAAATTAGCAAACGCAGCCCGAGCCCTGAAGGTTCGTGCATTGACCTCATCCTTGACTTCTGCTCCTTTTGGAACATGAGCACGATGTCGTCTGTATAGTCCAAATGTACAAGATTTTTTCACAGGCTATTTGAACACCACTACATTATTGGTGCGCCCTAGTTCTATTTCTCTTACGTATATCACCTAGAACACCCGTATTCATTTTTTTCCTCATTCCTATCATGTCTGATTCAAACGATTTACTTTTGGACTCGCAAGATATTTTGAGTTTAAAACTATCAGCTTACGGTTTTCATCCTCCGAGACTGTGGTTTGCTCAGCCAGAGGCAATTTTTGAGTGCCGTGGCAACAAAACAATTATGGTTGCGTTGTTGCACATCCTCCCCCTAAAGTTGCCGTCAAACTTGCCGACATCATCTTCGAGACACCCAAACCCATACCATACGATGTACTAAAACATGCTTTGAATAAGCGAACAGTAGCCATCGATGAACACATCCTCCGTGTTTTACTTGCCGGCGTGGACCAAGGAGATCCTACCTCCGTTCAACTACTCCGACATATGACACAGCTACAAGGAAAGCAGGCGGTAAATGAGAGCATCCTGAGGGAGTTGTGGTTGCAAATACCTCATGGGGATATAATGATGATCGTGTCGGTTGTTGACAAAGGTAACGCTGCCAAAATTGGCCGAATTGGCTGACCAAGCGCTTTAATGCCACGGTACTAAGCCCTCTCCTTCAGTGCAATCAGTAGCCATGCCTTCAAACATACAGATCGACTTTGAAGCCCTGAAGCAGCAACTTTAAGAACTTTGTTTACAGATCTCAAAAATTTCCTCCAAACTAACTCACCGATCTCGCTCAACT
>NW_008756714.1:0-979 GCF_000715545.1 Opisthorchis viverrini | reverse complement strand
GAACTGACACCCTTTGAAAGGATACCCTTGACTGCCTACCCTCCCGATGGTTCACTTAATCTTCACCATGAGGGAACGAGTTTTTTTCATAATAAAAGTAATAGCGTTTTATCCTCTCCTCGGACAGTCAAAGTCGGTGACCATGCACATTCACACCAGAACTTCGATTTCGTAAGTAGTAGGCCACACTTAACTTTTCTTTGAAGATAGTTGATTCAACTCGCCATGAAAGAGATCTCATGAATTCCTCTACAGTGAAATTAGAATAACATTCATATTTTACGACCAAAATTGTGGTCATAAACACATTGAAAATTCTACTCAAAGTTATACACAGGTTTCAGTGAAGCACGTTTCCAGACTCGCAACCTTATATTTAAGGTCTCTAAAACATTATTTTCGCTTATGTAACTTTGTGGATAAATTTGGCACATTATTTATCAAAACGTATCCTCAACCAACCGAAATCTTCTGCACCATAGCCATGGGAGATAAATCATTATCTTTGCGTTATTGAGCAAGAGTATGCACAGACACGAATGCGAAGTGTTCGAACAGTCTCGTTTCCGCCGACGCACATCATCTGACAGGATTGTTGTAGGCTGACAGTTCCTCAGTAAAAATAACAGACGGTTACTATTTTGATGTAACAAAGAAAGAAAATGAACAATGGCCATTTTGTTCCCACTAGGAATGAAAATCACCAATAATCCCTTTCTTTCAGTTTGCTTTAGTTAATTTTTAGACAACTAAAGGCACAGTAAGGCATAAAATGATTAATTATAGATTAGCCCCAGGAGCTACCTCAAAAACTTACACTGATCTAAATACTAGGCTCTGTTTCAAGATAAATCTTGCATGGCTCATTCGTAATAGTAAAGAAAACCATGGGCAACTGTAGAAGAATCTTTTGAAGTACTGAAGAACGAATTGAAATTTGTGTGCCCTTTTCATGCGTATTCTGTTTTTTTTAAAAAAA
>NW_008756713.1:0-979 GCF_000715545.1 Opisthorchis viverrini | reverse complement strand
AGGTGGTAAAACGCTTTTTGACTGCACGTATAAAACACAACTAAAACAACGGGAGTGAGGGTAGGTTGGTTCAAACTCCACTCAGCTGTCAGTATTTCAAATCTGATACGGCCGTTGAGAACTACTGCTTTGAGCAGAGTCGCGTCCACAAACTAATTGGATAGGTGCTTATGCCTTTCGCGGAGAACAAATGAACAGCTGCAAGTTTAGGTAGTCTATTGTCTACAACAATAATGAAGCAGTTTAGTACTGCCTCTTGGGTTTTCGACAACGAGTGACTCCACGTGCAAGATGAAATCTCGGATCTACTCTCAGATGATCAGAGATGGTGCTGCCGCTGTGGTGACTCGCGTTTGTAGGATCAATAATCTGGCCTACACAATGTAATTCTATTGAATTGCTCCAAAAAGTGAGTGAATGAATGAACGAATGAATGAATGAACGAATGAATGAATGAATGAATGAATGAAGGAATGAATGAATGACTGAATGGGGAAAGTGTTGAAACTATCCGGATTCTTTTATCCTTCAACTTTGAAGTTTCTTGTTGGAAGTTTCATGGTTCCAGGAACCTGCCTGAATGCCATGGAGTTGTGAGCAGCAGCATAATGGCTGGGAGGGGTGGCTTGCAACTACTAACTAAAGCTCCTTCAAATGTTCATTTACAAAACAGGAAAAGCCAGCTGATTCAACTTCAAAGAGCAGTAAGGTAGAGTTTCAACATTATTTTAGAACATTCTTTATCTGGGACAATTACGGAGACTACACCTTTTGCCATCGTAGACATGTGTTCCCGTCTTGGAAAAGAAGTTTCCTATGAGTGACGAAAGTTGTTCTTTTTTAATAGGTGGTGTTTTTTGGAAGAACCAACAGAGGACGACATATTTTGCTGAAAGGTTGGTTGAAGCTAATAAGTATCCACCTAAAATGGCTTGCTAAGTGTACTATAAGTTACTTGGAACGCATAAGTTTCAAAACT
>NW_008756712.1:0-979 GCF_000715545.1 Opisthorchis viverrini | reverse complement strand
GTGTTGCGGCTAACTTTTGCAGCTGGAAAGTTTTATGTAATACGTTAAGAGCCTGAGACTCTTCTGCCGCTTTCTGTATTCGGTCTTACTCGGTCCTAGACAGTGATGATGAGGTCTCCACAACGATCCACGCACTCAAATTTCGTAAATCAGCTGACCGGCTGTTATGAGGAGGTGTTCAACACTCCTGTTTTGGTGGCTGGAGCGGTACACTCCCATAAGTGGGTGTTCGGCAATGCGTACCATCTTTGTTGTCCAAAATGTAAAAAATTCGCTCAAGTAACTGAAGTTAGAATAGTTTGCCTTTTACCTTTTTGGGCCGAATCCGCATGGACAACTCACCGTGGCGTCTCTGTTCGCGGCAAATAGAATTTGGTAAGAAGGGGTTAAGTCGAAACGTAAGGCACTGGCCCGTTTACTTCTGGAGTCTACGTAGGGCGAGCTCTATTCGGAGGATACCGCCGCCAAACGGAGGTATGGCGCTTTAAATTGTGCATTCATTCACGATAAAGTTTCCCTGCAATCTCTTATATCAGTTATGGCGCCATCGAAGGTAGAAACAGATAAATTTGATGAAAACCCGGGTAAATTATGTGATTTGGTGGAAGGCTTCCAATTGAACGTTGCCAGCAGACTTGTTGATGACCCAAAGCGGCTTGTGTATATTATTCACTATTGCACCAGCGTAGTCAAGGCAGCAATAGAAGATTGTGTGGTACCGCCGAAAAACGACGGCTTCCTAGGAGCAATGGATATCCATCATAATGAGTTCGGACGGCCCCGTGACATAGCACAGGGCTTCATTTACAGTAAAACGGTCCAAGGCTCCATTACTTCTGAGGACACTGACGGACTAAGGAAGCTGATTAGTATAATAGATAGTTGCGAGATCGCATCCACCCAGACGGTTTACACTACCGACTTGATTGTTTGACAAACCTAAAACGGACTGAACCGGCCATCCAGGCATCTCCAACGA
>NW_008756711.1:0-979 GCF_000715545.1 Opisthorchis viverrini | reverse complement strand
CATTGGTTTATCAGCTTTAGGCATCCGCAGGATACGAAATGGAATTCGTCTATTCACCGATCGCCAAATTCAAGCCAGAGAGTTGAAGCCTGCAAGTCACAGGGCATCAACGAAACCGTTTGTTCTGGAGACCAAACAAAATGGATTTACAGCCCCTTCAATCGTGTTTAAGCAAGTCACTTTGGTTTAGTTGGTGAATAGCAGACACAGTGATCTGTCGGTGTAACCTCGCAGGGGGAAGTACGTTTGCTGGGTTAGTTTTAGAATTTTAAGTTTACCACAGTATTTGCATACACGGTATCATTTATTTACTTCAGTCCACCGCAGGGTCTAGTTAACCGTCACTGATATATTTCGGTCAGTTTTCCAGGCCGAAAAATATTTTACATTGCAGTTTCGGATCCAATTTATGTATGTCGCAACATACTGCACCGAACTTTTCGGTTGTGGTTTTGTGCATCCTATTATATTCCACCCGTGTGCCGTATGATATATTCTACTTGTGAATCCGCAATCAACGGGCAATAATTAGCAGTGCGGATCTAGTTCGCCTGAGAAAAGCTGGAAATGCAGGTGAGGCACTTGGGCCGTTGAAAAAGACGAGAAGAATTGGTATGTCTCGCGGAATACGGTGCGGTGCTAAAGAAGGGTTTTGTGGCTGAGCAACTTTTCGATGATCTGGATCCTGGGTGTCCCAAAATAGAAGGCAAATAGGCCGCCACAATTAAGGGAGATGCAGCCTAAAGATGTTCGGTTTTTTAGGCGTGATGCTAACCGTTGTTGTTTCTCACTTTGTCCCGTATAGAAAAGTGTGCTTAGTCGACAGCTACCCGATAATAGGTTCGTGTCCCAACTTGTGGAGGGCTTATCAAGGTATGGTCAAGTCTTTAAAATGGGGAAACCGGGGGCAACCGCACAACGGAGGCGGGGCTAACGCAAAAGTGACGAGCTTATTATGCAATAAAAACTGTAAATTGAG
>NW_008756710.1:0-980 GCF_000715545.1 Opisthorchis viverrini | reverse complement strand
GGAGATGCGATTATCTTTGGCGTAATTAAAATGATGTACATGGTAAATCCATTACCGCGCGTATAGAATACTTCATGAAAGACGCCAGACAAACTACTCACATGCAACTAACAGAGGAGATGTAATGAGTCAATGATCCCCGACCTTGGAATATTGGGACAATGATGGCCCCGCATAATCTATGGAAAATGCATCTGCACCACCCAAAGTTATCACGCGGATATCGATTGATTTCAATGGCTGGGCTAAAAGTGAAGTGCAACTGAAAGGTAGGAGAAAGTATGCAGACTAATATTAATAGCCATAGTGTGTGCAACAGTACAGCCGAAACCTGATCGAGTCAGTGGAATGCATTTGGGGATATACGAGCGCAATAATGGCAACCACAATTCTGGGACACATTTGGTTGTAAACATTGGTAGTTAGATGCTATGTGAAATCATTCGAATGCGCTTGAGCTATTCCATGGACAAATTTGCCCTGAAAGACCTTCTCAACATTATGTAATCTGGTAACGTGCGACATGAGAAAATGGGCGGGAACGATCTGATTGAAGGCACTATTTAAATATAAAACTACAACCGAAAACAAAACGAAACAGACTTTCGGATATTTGGATTGCCAAGGATTAAGTGGGCCGAATTGTGAATTCCTGCCAAGTTTCATTCGACTTGACGATTTAATCTTGAAAGAATTTCAAATAACATATGATGACTTTCAGTTTTCTATCTTTAGGGTTCTGCCATCTGGCCGGGAAAAGTCCCAAATTTCATCTTCGATTATTAAATCGTATTCTATTTCATGCACCAATGTACTTCACGAAAACTTCGGCAAAATATTAAGTTGAACTTTATACTTAAAATACGTAGCACACCGCTGTTCCGAACGAACTGATCTTCGACGAGTCGAAAGTGCGCATGTTGCAAACTTGTTCCTAATCCCATGTTTATTTTCACCAGTGGTCAAATTTGAATTCAGGC
>NW_008756709.1:0-980 GCF_000715545.1 Opisthorchis viverrini | reverse complement strand
CTATTCTTGTGAATCTCATCATCACAATAAGTTTGACAGTCAGAATCAGTGAAGTAAAATATCAAGAAGGAGGCCAAATTTTAGCATTGGCGCTCGTGGTGACAAGGGGATTTAGCAAACGAAGCAGTGACTGATTTTACCAAGGTGCTTGAACCATCAAGTCAGAAACTATGACAACGTCTGATAACCAACTATCCCCATGTTTTCCAGGTAAACGGTCATGATGCACCTCGACGGAACGCCTTCAGCTGCATTGTACTTACTCATTTTTTGACTAAACTGTGAAGAATTCTGCCAGCCACCGAATGATTGTGAAGAAACTTAATCAAAACGGGCACCTGCTAACTTCCACATTGTTCGGACAATTTTCTGACATGCTAGAAAATAAAACTAATGGTAAATCGGCACATTCGGATTTCCGTTTCCAAGGAAATTGACAGAAGACTCACCAGTGGGTGCGTAAATATGTCAAAAGTTTCCCGGTGTGTTTCGCGGAAATAGTCCGAATAATGCCCAAAGTTAAAATGTATATTACACTGAAATACATTAATCGTGTTTGCGGCTGCAAGAGATTGATAATACCTGGAAGGCACAAAACATTGAAGTATAAGCCCTTCGCCAATTACGTCGTAAAATACACTGCAAAACAATCAAAACTAAACGCAAAGATCACGATCAACAACTCACACATCTTTGCGTATCTCCAAAGGACAGTGATAGCACTACGCAGTCTGCTGTTCACACTCAACCGTGTCCACCTTTGCTATGCGTTTTCCGGGTTTTACCGTACATTTGTTCCTACAAAATGAGTGAACCTCCGGCCAGTCAGCGTAATTCCAGATTTTCTCCAACCTCCGGAATGTGGGAAAAACTACCCGTATTGGTCACAAGCAACTCTGTGACAATGCGATGTTCGATCACATCAATAGGACGGAGCAGCACGCCCGCTTTATTCACGCGGATAGTGCCACAGGACTACT
>NW_008756708.1:0-980 GCF_000715545.1 Opisthorchis viverrini | reverse complement strand
ACCAAAGCCTACAGCTGCGACAGCCATATCTGTCAACCCCATGCGTCCTTTCCGATCCCATAGAATCGTGACTTGACTAGCAGCTCGTTTCCGAACTGACCTGCCACATTGACCTATGCCGGTTGATCAGCACAAAAACGAGGAATGTTCAAGAATCCCAGTATTTTTGAAATGGGATATATATACAACCATGCATGCATGCGTACAAGCACACATTATGGACTGACGTTCAGTTGCGATTTCACACATATTCATCTGCACCGTATGCTCCCGCAACACATCATCGATTTCAGTTTGTGCTAAGTGGCATGTGTAATAAGATGGATGCCTGATATTCGGTTAAAACCCGAGAGAAAAGAGCCGCACGGTGGACAGCTCACGGACATGCTTCCATATTTCCTACGGATAGCAACACAGGTGGATGCAACAAACCGGCGCGTTGGAATCCGATAAAGGATAGTCGCATACATGGGTTACTGGTGGCTTGTTTCATTAAGCCTGCTCACAGATGGTACATTTTGGTTCCGAGATAACCACGCTGTTATTCAAGCGCTTGCGGCCGAAAGGCCAAACTTACAGGGGGTTGAGCAGATAGACACCAGTGTTGAAAAACGATGCCATGCTGTCGACGATGATGATTGTGCTCGAAAACATAACAACATGGCTGAAACATTTTCGCACACATCGGAGCTGGAATAAACAGGTAGAAAGATTAGAGCGATTACCTGCTTGGATCAGTAGCCAATCACCTTATTTCAGGTTTATATCACGACTTTTGGGTAGTCACGTTCAGGATGACCGCCTGCACCCGGTAACCCATAAATCTAGTGTCATTCAGTTAGAATAAACGTGTAGAATGATTAGTACGATTACAGGAAATCCGCTAAAAGCTCACAACCGGTTTCGCTCCGCCTGAATCTCCACTTAGTGTGTGTACTTCAGTGTGTACTTCAGGGAACATGAATATGCCACTGTCTACA
>NW_008756707.1:0-980 GCF_000715545.1 Opisthorchis viverrini | reverse complement strand
ACCTTATGAGTAGTACATTACAAAGAGATGCGGTAAAATTTTGGCAACAGGAAAGCTCCATCAGTCTGCTGGTGGATTTAGCCCTTGAAGGTGAATACGACGGTTCATAAGCATAATTCCAGACCTTACATAATCTCCTGTACAGAGAGGAAAGTGCTGCTATTCAAAGTGTTTGTGTTTGCAATGGGATCACTAGTATAAAGCGAAGCAATATCAAAAATACAAAACTTCCATCCGCCGCTGATTATTTTACTGTGTGAGCGAATTCATGTGAACTGGTGATCCGACTCACTATATTTGGATGACCTAGGGCTTCAGATTTAGTACAAGATGCTTGGCTAGTTTCTAAGACGGTGTACTAGTATGTTCGAGAATTGGACGTAGTGGAATTCTCTGCCTGTGTGTTTCCCGTATCCCGTAGCCGGGTTGCTAACTGGCATCAGACGAAAATACAGGGATCGTCCCGATTTAGTTTTGATGTCATGAATGTGACGTGAAACCTGAGATTTTATTTCTTTCATTACCGCTCGACATTCTTAGAGTCAGTAACCGAGTGTGCTCCTGTAGCTAGAAGGTCGATTGCTTTGTCCTCATAGTCTCTGTGATTCAGTGTGAACTGTGAACTGTCTTGTGTTTCAAGCGTTTGAGGGTTTCCACTTCATTCTGCATGAGATTAGATTTGGTTGCTTTTGTTGCTTCAAGATTTTGCAGTCAGTGGCTATTCACACATGGCCCTCGTGCGTTAACAGATCCGATAACAGTGAGTTATCTGCCACCTGGTCCGACTCACTTAATCATACAAAGGCGACTCAAGCAGAACAGAGCGCTAGTGATACGACAATTCAGTCACAGGGCCAAGTGTCAGATATGTACAAAGCTTAGCACACATACATGATGAACACAGACACACGCGGAAGGGCATGCATGACAGTATAACTTTTGACTAGTAATGTTGTTAGCCTTAATGTCAGTCATTTTTT
>NW_008756706.1:0-980 GCF_000715545.1 Opisthorchis viverrini | reverse complement strand
AGCGACCTTATGAGTAGTATATTACGTCCCTTACACTTTGGTCAAACGCCGTTCCCTCAATAACTTGCAAGTACGCAGTCCGGATAAAAATAAACAGTTGTCACTACTCGTGTTTGTCGGGATGTTTAGTTACACCGATTGCAAATACAGTTGGAGGTGGCTACGTTTTGATTGTATGAATAGTTTTTTGTCATAGTTCGATTCATCAGAGTAAGCGCTGAAATTCCCTTTTTCAGTGATAAAGCGGTTTGACTTTGAACATTTGATTCAAAACTGTCATTTAGACTAGTGAGAAACGAAGAGGAAAAGATTCACTTTTAGTAACGGCTTCCCTAATGGTCTAAAGTCAAAATCCAATCAGTAATTAATTTCGATTTGTACAGGTATGCCCCGTTACGCTCCGTAGCCAAACAAGTCAAAGGAAATATCGTCCTTTATTATAACAAGCTGGACTGCACCGGAATGGCGCCAACCAATATACCTGATTGAGAACCTGGTCTGTACATCCCGGTGTTTCTCCTCTGTTTCCGGCGCCTAAACGTTTCGTTACATCGACTCTAGTAAAAATCATAGCGTTTATTCTACTGTCGTTTGAACGTTTTCACGACCCAGATGGCGATGCAAGATAAATGGGTTTGCATACATACTCCCTTTCTGCATCACGCAAAATTTGACCTGCATACATGGTGTAGCAGTTGCACCCTCGGACACAGTCGCCATGGCGTAGTTATCCTGATAAACCCAGACCGAAAGATGGAAGCAGAATTCCGCCCTTATTGAAGCGCATGAGTTGCACATGCTCTTGGCTGTGCCATTGTTTGAACTCCGAACATATGGCAGGAGAGGCGAGCGTGTAAACACCACTCGACTAATACATGCTGGAGACATGTGAATTATCGCGTCTGAACGGACGAACAGATTCACTTTTGTGTAGCAGCTTGTAAGCTCCCCTGGCGCTACCTGATTGGGAAGTCCTGACA
>NW_008756705.1:0-980 GCF_000715545.1 Opisthorchis viverrini | reverse complement strand
TCAAGAATGCTGACATCACAGTTGATGCAACTGGGAAAATGCACATGAGCTTTTAAGGCCAAAGCCTTATTATGCGGTATAACATGAGTCCACTGCATATTGTCAGAAGTCGTGCTCCAGAGAGCTAATTGGTCACTGTGGAAAATGTATTATGGACTATTGAATACAGTTAACTAGCGCGACCCAGTCATTTTGAATCCTTGTACCAGTAGCTTGGTTACGTCTAAAAGGACACTCCGATTGAATTATGGGTGAATTCGGAAGCGCGCATTTTAATCCGCGTTCTGGGGGTTCTCTTGATAGGTTACCTTAGTTTGTAAGGTAACTACTGGCCGGGGAATTTCGCTTAACAGGGCTTCATTGAAAATTTTGGAAACAAGTTCCAAACCACTTGATGTGAATGCCAAATAGTCTTTAATTCACGTATTACTTCTTACGATAAATTCTATTAGGTATCTTAATAGGTTACAGCGGATCCCATAGTTTGGTCTGAAATACCACCGTACCGGAATGGAAGGTATCACGCCAGATTGTTTCTCATACACATTAGAACGTCTGCTCATTTTCGTGTTTAGAATCAGAAGACAGTCGCCTCATTCTTGTGAGCGACCGAACAGAACGAAGTGTCAGCATCAATTTTAAAATGAATTTTAATATTTTTAACTTCTAATGCCTTGGGAGCACTGTGCATCTTAAACTTCACTCAAACACAACTAATAATTTGTGATTTCTGAAGACTTAACGGTAAATGCGCATATAGAATATATGGTAAGTTGTTCAAAGAAAATGGATCCACATGAGTGCTCGATGGGCCGATCATTGGACCAATAACGACGTTATCCTCTAAAGTCACAAGTGATGGTTGGCTCATCAAAAACGATCATTTATCAATGTAATATGCGAGAAAATCCCTGGACACAATTTCCTCCAGGTCATTGGACTGTTAAGAAGTGCATCAATAAGAAATCAAACACTATCCA
>NW_008756704.1:0-980 GCF_000715545.1 Opisthorchis viverrini | reverse complement strand
CTTTTCCAAAAACTTTGTCCACATTTCGCCCACTCAAAACCGCGGACTTTGTAACAAGCTGTGTGGTTTATACGTCAAGGGGTTTCACCATCGAGAAGAGCGCTGATAACTCAGTTTGAGTAGATTGCCGTTAGTTAGTTAGCTTATCGCTGAGGGTGTACCCTCTCTCCCTCCCCCGATAATGAACCAGTGGTAACCGATTTGATTGCTGATTGTAGTAGGTTCAGTGTTCGGAGCAGTCATTCCACCTGAAGGAAGTAGGGAGGGCTGAGATACTTCCAACTCGCTCAACCAAACCCAGTCGGGTCGCCGAGGTTAGGTTCGAACAACGAAGCTTTCGTTCGATGAGTTCGCACTTCAACCACTTAACTATCTTAAGCTCGATTACGCGCTTCAGATTAACAGCCAGAGCCTATCCAACACGCCTGTTCATCTTTTCTTGTCGCTTGCGGTTCAAACCACTCGCCATTCGATTCCACCCATTTTACTATCGATCTTCAATTTCGCCGATTCCACTCAGCGATTGTCCACTATCCCCTATTTACCCCCATCTTTTGCTTTCTTCGTTTCGCTCCAGTCCACAACCGAACACCAATCCGGTAATCTTGGATTTTCAAGAAGAGGTCAATCCCAGAGATGTGATTTGTTCTCCCCCGGTGGCAGTCCTATCCTGTTCAGACAGTATGGAATTTTTAGAGGAGTACGATGATCGTGAAAATCCGGGGGCCGTAGCTGATGTGGCGCAGATGCGCTCATCCCAGCTCCAGTGTGACTCCTCAACTTCGAAGTTAGCCACTCCATCACGTCTGACTAGTCAGGCTGTCCAAAACCCACTACCAGTGCGTCTCGTTTGAGTTTCATTTGAAGTCCGTGCTATAGTCCACCTGTTAACTACATTGCTCATCTGAAAAGTCTTCACTGAGCCATTTGAACATTCGCTTCGGTGCTCTGTGCCTCTTATATAGGCTCTTATTGTTCAC
>NW_008756703.1:0-980 GCF_000715545.1 Opisthorchis viverrini | reverse complement strand
GTATTGAAGAGTTTCCGGCGATATTTCGCAAAACTTCTACGGGTTGCCCCTTATAACAATGAATTGCAATGTTGGGACCATCCTGTGACCTTCAGTACAAGGATCCTGCATAGAGTTATTCACTGGCTCAGCCGGCCCATCCATTTGTACCCTGGTTTACTGCTCCCTGCATTGACACGTGACACTCCACTGCTAGAATCAGCTACAAACTAAACCGCGACTTCCCTCATATTATCTACACCCATCTACTTTCACAAATATCGCGGCCTAGCTTGAAGCTAATGGAATTCTGACACTAAACCGACATAGTTTACCACCCCAAATGATTACTTTTTGCCCTAGTAACGCCGTCTACCGCCTTTCCTGTATCAAGACCAACCCTCAGAAGCGTACTCAATAATGCCTCATACCCATTCTCAGTCCTTATGGGGCTGGTGACCTTAGCGTCCCTGCTGCCAACTCTTTGTCCGTCCCCGAAATTCACACTACCGTCCTTTTCTTGAAGCTTATAGATGTGCTGTAAATTATTCTTCACAGCATACGAATGCTTGGCCACTTGATTGCCCTGTTGAGTTTTTTCTATCGCCACTTGATGCAGACGATGGTTGCTCGCTCAATTTTCCTCTCTCGCAGACTGGTAAAAAACGATGAAGACTTTCAACTATCCATTGAATAGCGGAGCACACTTTCCGTCCCCATCTGCACATTCACTCTACTGCTTAAGGGCATATAAAAATCTCAAATACTCCACTCCAGGTATTTCCGACCTCAGTTTAAATCGAAGCTCAATACAGTTCCCCTCCCGAATTCGGACCACCCTCTCACAGTTACACAGCAGGAGGGATCACTTCACGATATCAACACACCAGTGCTTAATCCGAAAATCACCGTCTACCACCCAGTAGTTACACCTTTAGATACCGGGCGGCCTTAAAATGCTCCGATTCACTGTTATCAAAATGGCCAGTTCATTGCCTCTC
>NW_008756702.1:0-980 GCF_000715545.1 Opisthorchis viverrini | reverse complement strand
AGGTAATCCAGTACGTAGTAATTTATTGTGATGCATAATTTTGTTGCGCTTTATTCATTTTTAAAGAGATTATAAAATCTGTACGCGTTTGTTTTTGAAGAGAGTAGCAATGGGTCCTCCGTAATTTTCGTTCCGAAGGTGTAACCTACTCTAATCCTTGATAACAAAACCACACGTCCCCTCTTAAATAGTGACTAATTAAGTCTTCTTTCAAACGTACATTTATCACGTGATCATCAGCCAGTACACACAAATGAAGAACTAGAATGTCTTGTGATTCATGGCCACATAGGCCAGCTACAACTTTCGTCCAAACTGAATGCATCAGGATAGTCGGGTTATTTTACACAAATATTCGTCCATCCTTGCAAATCCTATTCATCGTAAGACGTGAAGACTGGATTTAAACCAATGGTTTATAGGCCGTAAGCATTGAAGTTCCGAATCCCTATGATTATAGTTATCGAGTCACAACTTTGGTGACAAACCATAGACGATTGCGTTTTCCAGAATGTACACAACGTTTTATAAGTGCATCTGTTCATTACCTTTATTTCGCTTTAGTTCATTTGCTTTTGAGCAGACAGTATGAGTTATCTACTTGGACCTGTGGGCAACTGGCTGTCGACCGTTTCTCAGTGAATTATAATCTAAAGTATAACTAGTGAAACATACAGGAATCAATTTGTCTTTCATTGAGCATGTGGGTATTTCTTTATCCGAGATTTAAATTAAGTGGCAACCTATTGCAAAGTTTCAAGCTATTCATCTACAAAGACAGATTAGTAAGAAGACTTAAGCGATAATTTTAGGATTCTTGTACTTTGTGTTCTCTTCCTGATTGTTGTACTCGTGATGAAAGTTGGTAGGCAAAGGAGGGCCTAGTTTATAACAAAATTTATATAGGAAGTAGGAGATTTTTATTCTAATGTAAACCATACAAAAAGGAAAAAATGCTTATGTAGCCGCTTTGTTTTTGT
>NW_008756701.1:0-981 GCF_000715545.1 Opisthorchis viverrini | reverse complement strand
ATTTGGCACACGGAGACACGGAAGAGAATATCTGGAAGCTTCGTACTCCACGGCAGATTCAATCAACCGGTGCATCGAACTGGACCCAATTTACGCACCTCTACGTGCCAAAGACCGACATCTCAACCGGAACATTCAAGAAGGATCGAATATTGGATTCACAAAAGAAGAAACAAGGAACTTCCCAGAGTCAAATCAATAAAGTTCACAAGCCGGAACTCGGAAGGACAAAGGTCACTCCAACATCGACCAGATTTCGACGGCGAAGGGTGCCAAGCTCAAATGTCACGTGGGCATCGGCGAACGAGGACACGGGAGGACCGCTACGCACAACTGCTCTCCCGGATAACGCACTGCTGATGTCACCTCGATTGGTGATGAAGCGTTTGCAATCAAATTGCCCAGCTCAGCGAACAAGCCAACGACCACCTACGCTACCTGAGCTACCGACATTTTCCTCTATTCTGAGTAATTGTTCAGTTGACTTAAGCCTACTGTATTCGCAATGCTCCACGTTGAACGAGGAAGCTCATTTACAAGTTACTTGAACACCAACAAGTTGGTGAAATCCCACCCGGGTCCACAGGCGTCTCTTCCTATCTTTTTTTTGGCTGAGGTTTTTTCGGTGTGGACTGAGCTGCTCTGCTGCGAGAAGCCTAGAAACACCGTATAGCTGTCTTATCTCTTTTGAGGATAAACAGCTGTACGCATCTCACAAATATTTTGGCTAGTAGTTAAACAAAACCGTTTGGCTAGGAGCAAGTGCTCATTGATGTGAGTAAGCAGCAGGAAGGTGGGACATATTAAATCGTAGAATTCAGACCATGTGATCAACTGATGCCTTGTTCCTGAGCCAAGACGTCTCAGAAGGAAGGTTCAGTCCTTGTGCGAGGTACCCTTCCAACTTAGTTCCTTATATTTAGTTGCTAACCAAAGGAGATTCTGGAAGGTTCTCACCCGACAAATTAAACTTGTAGGATT
>NW_008756700.1:0-981 GCF_000715545.1 Opisthorchis viverrini | reverse complement strand
ATGCTAGAGCCGTCGGCTTGTTCAGTGGTCCACAAATGTGGCGGAACCACCTAAGACGGCTGAAGACCGCTGGTCGGATGGGGAGAATGCATCTACCATCATGGTCATTTTTCAGCAGTCAGTCCATCGTCTCAAAGAAATCTGTTGCTCCCCGTTCAGCAATACGTCATTGTAGATGAACGGCGAGATAGCACGGTCCAAAAAATCCGTCCTCAGGTTATCCGAAAGAACTTTAATGCCCATTCAAAATGCTTATATAAGTTTATGCGCGATTTCACACCATCCACGGGATGCCTGTGGCCCATTTATATGCGACAAGTTTGTATAAACGCTCGTGGTAAGCCTCAAATAATATCAACGTACTCAAACTAAAAATAGGGTGAGGAATTATTTGCATATATATATATATATTAAAGACGAGGAAATTTCCGTGAACTCCGGTGTCAATCAAAACCGAAAGTGCAACAAATATGATGAAAGGTAGTGTGTAAAGTCAGTTACTTTTACAGATCAAAATATCAGCGAAATCATACAGCCGTGTCGGTGCCATCATACATTGCGCCCCTGTGGAGTGGACAGACCCAAGAGGATAATCTGCATTTTGTGAAATGATGACATCTTTGTGTCGCTGTCGCACTACTTTCATAATTATAAGAATAATGATCAACATTTAGGTTCCGATTACAAGAAGATCGGACACGACACCTGGGCAAGCATCCCAAACTTCCCCAGAAGCTGAACGGAGCGCAAAATTTTCCCGCATAACAACACTGGCATAGGTTACAGAAACGTCATCGTCTTTCTCTACGAGCTCGAATTATTGTGAACGAATTTTTAGAGGCAGTGATTGGTCACCTAATATGAAACTCCGTGGTTATGTGAAAGGTTGGCGAGAATAAGGATTATAAGCGGTTTTGGCTCCGGCCTACCTAATTTTCATATAGCACTTTCATCTTATATTTATTAAAGAAATAGGAAAAA
>NW_008756699.1:0-981 GCF_000715545.1 Opisthorchis viverrini | reverse complement strand
ACTACCCACTGGGATACATGCGAACGGCTGAATATGACAGGCAAATCCGGAAACGGTTTCAATCCCGCCACCTACCAGAACTTCACGATATTTGTGCACGTGTTAGTCATTAGTTTACTCTTGCTCTGGATTTTACTACCTGCCCCTGTACTTAGATACGGATCGAACTTTACAAAAGGGCTCGTCCCATTGCAATGACCACTTGTAGATGCTGTCTCTTTCGTTGACTTTCACATAAACAGGAACTTTTGATCCATCCATTCTTATTCACATTTAGTAGTGTAACTATAAGCAGATAACTTAAGCTTTGGCCTCTATTCCACTGGTTATGTAGTTGATTTTAGGTCGGCGCATTCCACACGTTGTTGACCCCGCATTTGGTATGCATCGATTGCAGCTTCGTCACCGAAACACATAAATAATTCACTACTGGCTGTCTTTCAGCAAGCACAGCATTGATGCTCATCCCCTGATTGGCACTGATTCGTCACACACCAGGAACATGCTTATTGTTGTAAGCTGTGCATTCGTTCTGCATCTAATAGAAACCCCCGTTACACTACCTTACAGTCCTTGGTGCATAGTCTGTGGCTCAGATTCGCATTTTTTTCGAGTGCATATGGAAGCAAGTTCATATTTTCGACAGCGACCCGGTCGATTTCCGAAGCTGAAGCTCAGCGTCAGTCCACGTGTTGTTATTCATTCTCTCACGCGGCTGACAAACGTGTAGTTGAACGGCCACTGCCACTCTCCACAGGCTATTGAATCTTGTACTTTGTTGACCTCAGTAACCTTTCTTGCGCAGTAATGATTAGCCTGATGCATAATACTGCTTTATTGTTCCTGTGGTAACTTGCTGCTGATAGCAATCCGATTTCCTGAGGAGCTTCTCCCTCACACTATCATTCTCTCTTTTGGGCTCGGTAGTCTTATGTGAATTTGTAGAAGGATGCCCTGTTGGTACGTTTGTCGTTTGAGCCG
>NW_008756698.1:0-981 GCF_000715545.1 Opisthorchis viverrini | reverse complement strand
CGCTGCCTTAACCAGCATCAGCTACTCGATCAGCTTTGTCCCAGGTAGCGCGCACGTCCAGGCCATTCGGTCACGTGCATACGGCATTTCAGGAAGCCAGCCGTCGTGCAAGCATACGGCGAGCTGGGGGAAGCTGGCAACTGGAATGAGTCACGAGCCTGTCATGTGATTTTTTAGTCGCTACGCCGTACCAGGGTCGCTTGCATGGTACACCATAGTCCTAGCTGACTGTTGTGCCTTCGGCATACACTACTTTCCATCATGTTCGACTAGGTTGTCCAATCGTGAGGGAGCTCGTTCCGATCAGCAGTTGTCATTTTCCCTAGTACTTCAGTGTATCGCATGAGAAAACCCAACTGGATTCCGATGTTCAAGTCTTGACTGGCTAGTTTACCTGACCCTGTAGCTCAGAGCCGTTTGAGGCCATAATTTTGACCTCTGGTTCTTCAGTAAGTTCTCAGTCTTTGGCTTGTGAGTTGACTTTTCTTGAAACCAAGGTTATACGTCTTATGTAGCAGATAAAGCTCCATTTGCGTGTTCACCCTCAATGGTCAGGAACACACCCAATTTGGATGCATAAAAAGCAACCAGATAATCCGACCAGTTTGGTTCTGAACTGAATGTTTCTAGATTTCCTGTTTCCAAACCCGACTCCGTGGTTGGGCACATTAAAAGCTTGCTAAATACGTGGATGTTGTTGGTCGCTTGGTCGTTACAGCTAATTCAGGCAATCACTCTGACAAAATACTGAGATAGGTTAGGTCCCATGTTCAATCAGTAAATACACGAAAGCGATTTGCATCCTCGTTCCAAGATGCGACTGCTATGTCCCATGACACCTTGTCTTTAACAGTTTTCAAGTGTCAAATGGTTTTTTCCCAACTCACCAGCATACGTTTTTGTTGGATGTCTGGATGTCTTGAGACCTGCTTCCAAGAAAACTTTCCAAACTACCTGTCAAGCCAGGGATGGTACGTACGT
>NW_008756697.1:0-981 GCF_000715545.1 Opisthorchis viverrini | reverse complement strand
GCCCGGCAAAACAGTTCTCAGTGCATGCGTGTGTCTTAGAGGGATGCACATTTTTGCATGTATAAGCTATGGGAACTGACTTCATTCGATTGTGCATTGCAAGGTTGGCAACTTCCATTTTATGTCAGGGTGGCAAAGAGGAAATTAGGAAATCCAAATTCAGTAGTGAAAACAGAATAATGTGCCCCATGAAAGAAACATACCTGTGTAAATCGCGTTAGCAGTCACCGCGCTTAGATTAAGCTCATTGATACTACTGAAAGCAAAGAATGTACTGGCACGAAATCAGAATAAATCCAAGTTGCTGCCAGTCCGATCTGATGAAAATTATCATTATAAAGCTCATTTGAGAAACTCATTTTTTCGTCTTGCTGGGGAATTAAAACGTCTGCTCACTGGTTCGCAAGGCTAGGAACGATACGTCAGGGTCAAACATGCCAACCTCCAGAATCAAATCAATGCATATGTTGTGATTATTATAGTGCGATTGGTAATCCACCAATGGCAAAACTGTGGTTTCTAACCGCGAGGCATTTTTCCATCTTCATTAATGATTTTTTGAGATCCGCACAATGTGTGTAATTTCTGTGGGGCCCTTGAGCAAAATAGTGTTTTTCTACTTCTGAAATGTAATTGGTAATTTCTAGGCAACAATGTTCTGGACAACTTTATGCCCATTTTCCGTTTGAACGCAATTTATTACTAGGACATTCAATGAGATTTGTTTTTTTTGGCGACCAGCCAAGTTTAGTAAACAACCCTCACCGGTTGATCAATTCAAACTCCAAACTGGATACTTCTTAATGATACAGGGACGCACAAAACATATCAATATGGATGGATGTCTAAATTGTCCTTACCCTGATGGGTTCATTTGGACTGCTATAAAGCACGCAGATGTCGGAATGTATGCTTAACGCATTAACAGTTTTGTGTTGCACTCCAACAGTTCAGAGCGCATCGGCGACGACGAGATTTGAA
>NW_008756696.1:0-981 GCF_000715545.1 Opisthorchis viverrini | reverse complement strand
CTTCACGCGCTTTCGTAAGGCGATGTAGACTAAGCGACGCAAATATTCTAGTTACAACCGAGATCAGACTAATTCCTTTGTGATTGCTCCATTCGCTGCACCTCCCAGTATCACTATCAGAAGACGCCTTGTTCGTAAGAGACTTCAGTAGGTAGGCTTTTATTGGCTTGTTTCACATCAGCGTCCAAGGGCTCCTCAATAACCAAGTGAAATGTGCTCATCTTGCGCACCACTGAAAAGTGCAAACTGAAGCAGCAACGAGCAAGAGCGTGATCCGAATCCACATAGGTGTTCCGGAACGAGAAGAGGTTAGTAACTGACCCACAACAAGTGTACGCTAATGGCGATATAATCTATCTGTGCTGAAAGTGGACTCGAATGCTAGGAGCATCATGTGACCGAGCGTCTTCGGTAGTTTCAGAAGTTAGTACAGCATAGAAACAGTCTGTGGAAGCACACAGTTGCGGCCGCTGTCCGTGCGTCTCGATTCCAGACCTCAGCAACCGCCCAACTGGGCCTCAACAGTAAAAAGTCTACCTGTATGCGCATTCGTAACCCCGTTAACCACGATGTCTGAGCCCTTAGCCTGCCACAACAAAACGCTGAAAATTTCGTGTCAGAGCTACAGTCTGTGGGGGCATAAGCAGAGACAATAAACAGGCAGCGATTATCGGCGCGTCTACGGGACACTTACAGAAACTGCCAAACGAAATGCACAGAGGCTACTATCAGCGGTATCCAATCAACCAGAGAACCCTCAGCTCGGTGGCTTAGAATAATACCAACCCTCAAAACAGCGGCTTCCTGCGCACCACAGGTGCGTAACCGAAAGCGAGCGGAAATCAACGGGGAGCTCAGTCCAATAATCGCATTTGGGTCTTGAATCCTGGTTCCAGACAGATCACATATCAACAGAAAGTGAGTTCAGCGCACTTGCAAAAGCAGTCTTTTGTCCAACTTGTTTCAGAGTGTGAACATTAA
>NW_008756695.1:0-981 GCF_000715545.1 Opisthorchis viverrini | reverse complement strand
CGTTCTAAGCAGCCTGATCTGTCCGCGTGTCCGGTCCTATCCATGAGCAATCCTTCCAGATAGTGGAAGAATGTTCGGAGATCACTGGTCGTCTGTTAAAAGACCACGTGCTGGTCTATGTACAGTTTGTGAAACAGTTCGAATATATGACTAATGACGTGTGTTGCCCTCCACCGAAGAGGGAGCCAGCAAGGCATGAGCGTAGTTTGGTAGTTGCATTCATCGCCAAGCCACTGCCCTGATGTAATAGTCGCGCTCCACAACAGAAAGAAAACACGTTAGCTTCCTTGAGATCTTCTTCTGTGTGCCAAGGTGATCCGCAACCTAGCAAACGGTCAAGTTAGCTAAAACCAGTCGGGATGTTGTCCTTTGCCATGCATGAAGGAGATGGAAGGGGTCAGATGAGACTTCGATAAAAGCTTTTCCAGAGAACCGTGCTTAAGAATCGTATTTTATCTGAACACTACTGAGATGGGTGATCCCTGTTGTCCCTTAAATGGGTTTCAACATACTGTCGGCCAGTTGGCTCTGTTTAGCTTTCTAATCTGGAAATCCAACTATACGGCTAAGGCTGTGAAACTGTGCTCATGCGTTTTACGAGGAATTTTACCCAGCTGGCAATGAAAATAATTCAGCGGCAGGTCTGCATTTTCATCAGACAAGTAGCAGTGTATCTTTGGTTTTTTTCTTTCGTTTTGGGCGGAAGTCTGAGTGGGGAATCAACTGAAATACAGTCTACAGGACAGGACACCACCCGCAGACTGAGTGAATTAACAACTCAACCCCGTATATGACAGCCATTATCATCTCGAAAACACGCAACTGTTAAGTGTGACCGTGATTACCAAATAGTGGAGTAAGTAGAATTGTTATACTGAAATCATAAAATCTGCACTCTGAGCACTAAACGTCCATTACAAGCTTAATAACCGGAAATCTTATGCTACCTCCTTGTGAAACTTACTGAGTTTGATCACCTGG
>NW_008756694.1:0-981 GCF_000715545.1 Opisthorchis viverrini | reverse complement strand
GGGGACGGCCATTGTTCATCTACCAAGACTCAGTGGTCTGCGGCTTACCTACAGAAACCATTCCAAAGAGTAGCTGTCGTATACTTTTTCTTGACCTGAGAACTTTTTATCGAACTAGGACACTCTGTACACGGTTAATCCGCCTCATCAACATCAAACATGACTGCCTGCTTTTAGTGGACAGTAACTGTCACCGCGCTTCTTCCGTTTGCTACATGAAGCACAGTCTACGGACAATCACAACTGCTTCTGTTCTAATCCGTCTCGTGGGAAGTGTTTTTTGAGTGGCTCTTCACTACTGGAAAGATCCGACGCGACCCAAATTCTAAAATATCTTAGTCTATTTTTACTCTAACTATAGAACATGAAAACTCCTTTGTTGTTGTTTGGATGCGAAACAACTAAGGGAATCGCGTTTTAGATGCTATGTAGTAGCAAACGTCACTGAGAAGACTGTCCCACCCCCACCCTCCAGAGTAGTAGTCAATAATAGCATCGTACTTTCCTGTTTGACGTTTATTCAGGATATTATTCGCCGTTATCGGGGTGGTGGAGTGCCTCACACGACGTTTGATGAATTCCCCAAAAAAGTGGCGATTCAGTTGAATGACACCCATCCTTCTCTTGCCATCCCAGAACTGATGCGCATACTTGTGGATCTTGAAGGCTTGAGTTGGAAGAAAGTGAGTTTTTCTACATAACCTCTTTTTTCACTGTGATTTGTGTTTGCCACCACCAACGTTGTTTACTTTCGCACTTCCCTATCATCTGACCTACAGGCTTGGGAAATCAGTTACAACACCTTTGCATACACGAATCATACCATCCTGCCTGAGGCACTCGAGCGTTGGCCCGTTTCACTTTTGGAGCACATCCTTCCACGACACTTGCAAATCATTTTCCAGATCAATGCAGAATTCCTGGAGGTATGTTCTTGTCTGTTCTCTATTCACGCAGCGATACTTTGTGACCTTTTCTCCA
>NW_008756693.1:0-982 GCF_000715545.1 Opisthorchis viverrini | reverse complement strand
TCAATCTTAAGCACATAACTCGCGCAAATCGCAGCAAATTACAAGGAAAATTCCACGGGTTGTATTTTCTTGTTTTTTTGCTAATAAAGCTATATTTTTCTATTCGGATAACTGGTATAACCCTTTCTAAGAACGATGTCCTAATTGCTAGTTTTCCTCATTGGAACAACCATAATGATACTGATACATTATCAGTATCAATAACAAATGCGCCCTCATCAACATTATTTCAGAGAGTGGCTGCCTGGCGCTCTCGTAAGGGCCTCATTCTATCCAGTTATGGCCCCCTGATATCAGCTAGCATTCCACATTTGACCCCACGATATTTCATGTTGGGCTCAAGATGAATAATAAAACAGAACAGTTGGGCGGCCAATCCCGATTCATTTTATCTTGCAGAAGTTGATTTAAAATTCCATTAGCACAGTCGTAAGATTAATCAGTGACAAAAACACGTTAGCTTTTCTCTTTCGTTTACTGCTGAAATTAAGTACAAGTCGCGCGCGTTTGACTTGCTTAATCAAACTTTCAACAGTCTGCTCCGCGCAACTTTGCTGTCTTTGAGTGCAGCGAACCCTCAACATATCCTCGCTACGCAAAATATGCCGATCTGCCTGGGTTGTCCCGTCCATCAGTGGTTTTTGTAGGCCCTCAGTCACGCAGGGTTAACCCGCTTTAACAAAGCGGGATCGAATGGTTCTCCAATATTTCTGACATTGTGATATTATATCACTATATAATATAAAATGTTTCCTTTGTTTCGGTCCCTAAAAGCAAGGTAGTTTGAGTAGCACTAGATCAATCCTTTGGAAGAAATAATGGATGCCGGAAAAAGAAACATTTCATTCGTTTCATTTAATGATTTCCAAAAGAAAGCTATCTTTTTTGTAGCAACATAAATGTTGAATGACTAGTCAAAAAATCCACTCTTATTATTAAAATGGTGCATATTTTTTCAAAGAAATTTCAAAACACAATAGTT
>NW_008756692.1:0-982 GCF_000715545.1 Opisthorchis viverrini | reverse complement strand
CGCTCTAACCACTTGAGCCATCTCGCTAGTTAATCAGAAGAGGAACATGAAGCCCAGGACGCATCACTGTTACAGATTTTAACTCGCATCAATGACGGAATATAATATAATACTCGCTCAGCTGTAAAACCCTTTCGATGCAGTGCTGCCACACCACCCGAAGAAAGCGAGAGGGATAAGATATTATTTGGTTGCCAAGGCCTGAACAAAAACAGTCGGGAGGTCAGGGTTGGGTTGGAAACACGGACCTGCGGATCAGTAGGTTCGTTTCCCCAATCAACGAGCACTCAGGCAATCATCAATCCGAACTGCAAATTTGGCCATACCGGCGTTGTCTTCCTCGGAAGCTGTGCTACCTTACACGGCTTCCGTCCACTGGGGAAAAATGTTCAGGCTATTAATGGCCTTTCTTTCCCAGTAAGCTTCTCCAGTCCAGCTGTTTTAGGACGTTAGCTATCTGTGTATAACTGCCTGGTTAACAGCATCACCGACAAACACTCGTAGTTTGAGAACAGAAAGTCCTTAAATACCCTTGTTTTGCTAGGCTATTAGCTTGTTTAAAAAACCCGGCCTAAAAACCCTAGAAAACGGCGTGGTTGAAGACATCCGTTGCATCCGTAAGTGCGGTTGGCGATATTCACTGGACTGATACTATCCCTATGGTCCTGGCAGATACACGTCACGCGATCAAAGCGGACTGACAAGTCTCCGGCCTCAAACTGCTGTATACTTAGCTGTTGCGTCCCCCAGCCGTGGCTACTTCTCCCTAGTGGTGCTCGGCTGAATAGGCATCCTACCAAGGAATTGGCCCTGTTCACCTCGATCACATATTCTATCAGTTTTGTCGGCTAGTGCGTGATCGGTTCGTCTGTTCAGTATGAATAACCTAATAAACTGGATAATCTATCATAGGTCGTAGTGACCTCCAAGATATCGAGGCATAGGTTTTATGATGTTCCGACTTCCCGCATCCTCGGACCTC
>NW_008756691.1:0-982 GCF_000715545.1 Opisthorchis viverrini | reverse complement strand
CCTCTAATCGAACCACCGGACGATCGAGGAGTCATATCAGGCAGCGCCTCTAGCAACCATTCAGATCCGGGCTGTGGAGTCGGTAGATTATGATGTAGAAAAAGGTTTTAGCTTCGGATTCATCGATTGTTTTTTTTTCAAAGCTACGTCCACAGGACAGGTTTATACCTACCTCAGCGGAAGTGTAAATGTGTTTAGTGCAGCAATGTTCATGGGTGTCCCGCGATTCTGATCATTGTTCAACATCTACACTCGAGTTCACTGTGTTTTCAAACTCTTACTCTTGATACACCAAGAAGTAAGTGAAAAAATCCTTCAATCAGTCAAACAAAATCAAATTGAATAATTAGACAGATTTTGCGCGGAAGGACACTTTTGGAAATTACTGTCAGGATTCTCACCATTACTTTACCGTTAGTGATTCCTTCTAGATCACGACTCAAAATAAGGTCAGTTAACTAAAAAAAACGGCCTCTGTGTCTCCTCCTATCACTTAATTAAGTTTTAATCGAATTATGATTGAGGCTGGCGGCGCTGATCGACACCTGGAATCCGACTGTTGTAGAACACGCACTCTCGTACTACTGGCATGGGAGTTTTGGTCGTCAGCTACAAAACGTGCGTCACATTTCACAGATCAGGTTACAAAACTGTCTTGTTTAGTCATACTTGGGGCAAGGTTCTGCCCGTCCTAGAGAAAATTCAAGTTATGCATTTAGTGCAAATCGACCAAAGGACCGTTGCAAATGCGACACGTGAAAAGTGCTATATGTAGCCGAAGGGTAATTATTTCATCATGTATAAAGTTCAGTACAAATGAACAAGAGATGCAGGAGTGATTAAGTACACGAAGTCAAGTATACACACTCACAAACATTCACCGGCCTATCCATTTGCCCACTCAGTCAATCATTTTAATCAATCAATCAGTCACGTTTTCAGGCCGTCGGTCTGTCAGTCAATCAGTCAGCCAGTCAGTCAG
>NW_008756690.1:0-982 GCF_000715545.1 Opisthorchis viverrini | reverse complement strand
TCTTATAGTCTGGTGTGGTCAGGTAACATTTTTTTCTCAGCAGAATTGCCCATGGCCATACTTTTGAGTGTTGAGCAGTCTAATCATAGTTTTGAAGAATTAATTGTGGTCACCAAGTGTTCAGAATCACCACTAGTCTCATAGTAGTAAAACTGAATGTGCGTATCCTAAAACTTGTACAAGGCAGTTGCATTTTGTGCAATATTGCAACGATATGGTAGGAAAAAAGGCTTGTTTAGACACTCTGAGGATTCACCAGTGGACAAGCAATTTAACATAAGATGACTTGACACAAAGTGCTCGATTTAAGAAAACCGTTAAAAGTGCCAGTTTGTCATTCCCCGTTGGTTAATCATTGCCAGACGCTTAACAGATTGACGACAAACAGAAATGTCACTGGTTTGAAACATCCCAATTATCGTGTGATGCTCAGTGCTGGTTACGCCCGATAGGCGATAAGGGGCTTGAGCTGTTCCCTGGTGTCACCCAGATTGCCAAGAGTATCTCAGGATCAGCCTTTCATCTGGAGTTATCCCCACACAATCTGCGTTTGTCTTCGTCTCATCTACTGCTGAATCAGTCCAGTAGACTACAGATTTTGCATTAGTTCACTGTCGTTGCAGTTAAAAATGACAGTGTGGTACTGCAGTTTCATACATTTTAGTGATTATAGCACGCATATGTGACGTATACGGAATCATGTTTTGAAAACCAAGGCTCATTGGATCATCATATCTGGTTGAGCAAGCGAGATGTCAATTACGGATGACCAGGTGCAGAAAAAACCATTCGCATTCATATTCTGGAAGGACCAAGAGAGAACAATAAGATTAATCTCGGCTAATATAAAACTCTGAAATAGCTGCTTCTTTTCAGAGTTTGCGTTCCAAAACCAGGCTGTCATGTTAATTTGCCGAATCGTGCAAATCGACGTTCACCATATTGTCTGCTGCAAATAGCTCATAAAATAACAAACCATCTG
>NW_008756689.1:0-982 GCF_000715545.1 Opisthorchis viverrini | reverse complement strand
ATTTTCAAACTTCACCTGTGGGATTCGTATGCCTGCACCTGTTGTGCTCGTTTCTTTGCAGGCTGGTCGGAAGCACTCAGGTTCTTCAAGGTGACCTATAACTGTGGGATCGGACTGACAACCAAGTCAACTAACTCTTACGGTAAACCGCTCCCACTGAGTAGAAATTAAAGAGTTATGGGAGCCATATCGGAGAAGGGAACGGAAAGGGGCCTACCATTCAAAAGTCTTTGAGAAGGTGGATCACGATGTAAAATCTTATAAATCAGTTACTAGTTAGAAGGACAGTGCCGAATTTACCCCACACGACCGCATCGAACATTTTTGGACCTTGAAGCCTGTTGAGTCCACTCAAATCGTGCTCCACTCCGGATGGAATAGCAAGCCGATCCACTGTGGCTGCGAACAGTGTATACGTTCCAACACTGGCTTCACTGAAGACAACAAACATAGTTTTTGGATTGAGGCGGATACTATCCATCGATAGGTTTCAAAATTGTCGAGATGCTTTCACTGGGCCAGGTATTCGCCAAATGTCTTTTACATCATGACAGGGAGATCGGGAAATCTCAGATGGATGATGCTTGAACTGACGTGAATCGGTAGCTTGGCCACATCAGTGGTGAGTAGTAAATGAGACAAAGTGGATCAACCAAGACTCTGCTACTAGACTGGCACCGCAATGAATTTTACGCGTGGTGGAGGCAATATCTTGGCCAATTATCAAACAATTGTTTTCAGTATTTATTTATGACACTGATACATGAAGGGATTTTGGGTGTATCACAACTTATTGTTGAATCAACGTTTGGCCTCGACAGAGCTGCAGTTATCAGACTGCCTTAGCAAGATACGAAACGGTCCCCGGACCTTATTCCGATAATCAAAGAGATGTGTCATTGCGGAACTGTATTATGGCTGGATAAGGCCTGCTTCTACCAGATATATACATGCCTTGTGGGCTAACTACGAAAAAAGGATT
>NW_008756688.1:0-982 GCF_000715545.1 Opisthorchis viverrini | reverse complement strand
CTCATCATTCAAGTTCTCCCCGACGGAAAGAAAAAACAATAGTCCACACAGCTACATCCCTAATAATTATTAAGCTCAGTTATGGTCAAATTGAAAAAAGAAGCTACAACAATAATCTTTGCCATCAAGAAGTTCCGCAAAATGCGCTATGGACGTCATTTTACGCTCATCACTGACCATAAAGCCCTTGCTCGGCGTTTTCGGATCGAAAAATGGTATTCCTGTTTACAAAGCCAACTGTTTGCAACGCTCGGCTACAATGCTCCTGGGCTGCAACTTCTCCATCAAGTACCAGTCTAATATTTCTATTGACTAAGGTGATGCATTATTATAACTCACGTCAACAACCCGAGTATGCTGTTGTTGCCGCCATAATGGTGGAACCAGAAGTCAACACAGTGCTTCAATTCGTGAAATTCCAGTTACTTCTGCCATGGTTTGGACGCCAATGTTTGTGATCCGTTATTTCAAAAGGTTCTCCCCCGCCCACCCAGGCTTGCAGTGTGTTCCGACAAACAAATTCGACCGTTCCTCCAACGTCGATTCTCACTTTCCGAGTTTGACGGTTGCTCGTGGTCGAGTGTAAAGTCACACAGGACCTTTGGGTCTGACAGTGATATGAAATCAGACATTTTGGCCGGCTTGTGTCAAGGTTGTGTGGCACATGATGCAGGTGGGGGCAGAGTCATCAAACTACCCCAAGTGGTCAAAAAATGATTAAGCGAAGTTGGTTGAAGGAACCAGGTTGAAGGAACCGGGAAATGTTCACTACAAGCTCTCCGTAGTTGTATTAGCTCTGAGGGAAATGTGTCTATTGAAGTCAATACAATAATCGCAAAGGCTCGAATTACGGTTGCTAATTTGCGTCACTTGTGGCATCAAAAAGGCAGATCACTGGGTCTTAAGGGTCGTGTGTACAAGGCTAGAGTAAGAGCTGTTCTGTTGTATGGTTCCGGACAGATGATGTGGAGCGTCTTCAGGT
>NW_008756687.1:0-982 GCF_000715545.1 Opisthorchis viverrini | reverse complement strand
GTAAGATTCATAACCGTCCGGATCTTACACGACATTTGGACTAGGTCTCATTTCTCTTCAGTCCCGGTGCTCAATGAATATCATCTACCGGATATGGCCGTGTGTAAGCACGGCTCTAGGAGAATGCCACATCCGAAAATTCCGATTTGTTATGCAATCAAACGAATCAACTCAAACTTAGATAAAACTTCCTCCTGGTAGCGTTCTGATAAACCAAATAACATCCTGTTGATCTTGATTTTCCAATAGATCACTATACACTGCGCAACGTGTCATTCGGAAAATTTCCTGTTAGGACATGTTTAATCAAGAAAATGCATGAACCAAATACTTTCGGCTTATTGTGTGAGCAGCCGCAGCCAGGTCGCTGAAACGTTCAACGGTATGAGGTTTCTCCTTGATTCACGGCGTCAAACTCAACCCAACGCCAAATATAACCGTAATATCAAATCCATGGCAACGTTTCGGTGGGGGCTTCGGAGCCCTCAACAATTAACACCGTCCATAATGCAGGGCGACGCTGCCAGTTAACACGACTTGATTGCATCCAGAGCAGCTTTCAAATAGTATGCCAGAATAATCGGCCAGCCTGCGTAGGTCATATAAAATTCATGACGAGCTTTCGCATTTTGACCACTGTGAGTACGCATTATATGCTGAAGGAATCCCGTTCCTCCGTTCTTGCACAAAGTATTCACCTCAGCGATTTCTCTGATTGTCGCTGCTCGTTGCACGATGACTCAGGTTCTACCAGACGTCCGCTCTAGGAGAAGACACCAGATACAAACTCAGATACAAAAGAGAGCATCCCGTATATTAGGCATCCAGGATTGCACTGTAAGTCACAGTAACTTTCACAAATTGTTATCGTTGCAAAGCTGCCCACAAAGTTCATCCATTTTAAGCTGCTCACATTTTCCCGTAACGTGAGATGTTATATTTTATTGAGCATTTTTCTGTTATTCGAGGTGTTTGTTAACCT
>NW_008756686.1:0-982 GCF_000715545.1 Opisthorchis viverrini | reverse complement strand
TAATAATAATAATAATAATAATAATGTAAGTACCCAACCGCACTTCTCACTGTTCTCTTATGCGTGGATTTTTTAATCCACTTTTCACCGCTTCCTCTGACTTTGCATCACCATTTCGGTCACCTGACTCCAGTCTCAGTTATTTGCGTCCATACCATTTTGAAGGACGAAGTGATTGTTTTCCGATATCCTTTCATTTTTGTAGTTTGTCCACCGGATGCGAAACTCCAATGGTCATCGACGCTGATTGACTGCTTTGTGCGTTGGCTTCTGGTCACACCTTGTGTCACTTCGAAACCGCATCATTCTTCCATTCAGCGAGACCCAATAACTACGGGAAGCCCCAAAGCCACAGCACGGCAAACATCCTCACCTGGATCCTCAGGGAATATTCTCCTAGGCACTTTGTTATGTAGTGTTCAAACCGAAGACGAGGAAGCTTTATCATCGCTTTCGTTCTCTGCATCATTATGGAGACCTAGTCTGGCAAGCTTGAACGCAATGATTGAGGTTGGTCCTGGCCCACTTCATGCTGTTTTGTACATGTTGTATGGCGAACAGTTGGCTGACGAAGTAGATTTCGATTGTTATCATTGGGTCGACTGCGTTTCAGAGTATTACACACTATGTAAAAATTTGCTTCCCTGAACGTTTGAACTATTTTCAGGTCGCCGTGTACCTGTTCGAAGAACAGGCACACCTCATTACCGTTGCGATCGGTTTCGGTTTTCAGTGAACACTTGAAGCCAGCAGTTTTCCAACCGGTTTTCTCAGTGGTCTTTGGTGATGCACTATGTAGCTGGTTATCCCCATGCGTGATTTGACAGCCTATTTTTATTTAAAATAGCGACCCACACCAAATCCTTCACTGTCGGGGAAATTTGGAAGCAGTCTTTTGTCTTGGCGAGAAATGTGTCTTCGATAAGCCTCGGTTATGGAGTTGTCATCCGCTCAGGTCAGGTTATCCAATGCAAAAATACGT
>NW_008756685.1:0-982 GCF_000715545.1 Opisthorchis viverrini | reverse complement strand
AGCAACCTTGTGAGTGGTTTCCTTTATCACTAAACTGCACTTTACTTTTGAACAAATGGATAGTATCACTTCTCTTGAAGTGGTTATCTGCTATTACCGTCGGATTAATGGCCAAAAGACTTCGACGTTAACATAAGACTAATCTCACCTCTATTCTAAAGTACGCTGATAGCTGATCGGAATGACTTGATCGAACACCGACTGACCCATGTTCTCCTGTATTATTATTCATGAATTGCTGCAGTATGCAGAAACCGTGGGACAGCTACTACGTGGTGTACGAACGTTGCAAAAGTAACCAGTGGGGGAATCTAGCGTTCAAACTATCTGTTTAGCCGTTCCAAGTAAGCAGTTATCAAGGCAGGCAAAGTTATTGTTTCCGAATTTCTAAAGAAGTGGCTCTTTTGTGGAGGTAGTGGGCAAAGACTACCAAATGTTCCGCGGAGGCCGGTATTAGGTCCACCAATCCAAAGTTCAACGCCAATGAACAGAGCGATCCTTTCGAGAGAATAAGTACCTTTTGGGAACGAGGACAAGCTATGAGTGAACGCTGTATCCATTTGAAAAACAACTTCAAAATATTTAATATTCATCATTGTTTGAAAATATCAATAAACACGTTCACTTTTATCCTATTACCGCGTTATTTGCTCAGATAACAATAATTATGTGTTACAAAACGAACGAATGACCCAAATCTAACCGGTACAAATTTGAGGAAGAAGGGATCTCCCTGTTCACATATGTAACATCGAGTTCCTCATCAAACCATGCAGTCTGAATGAAACCATGATCTATCAACAATTGATAAGCAGCACCCCAAGCTTTTGGAAATTATAAGGGACTAGAAATGTGAAGCTGACGAGTAGAATGTAGAAGATATCTATGAAAAGATCTGGATAAATTGACGCGCACTTCAGTCCTGCGGCCATAAAATACGGTCTAGGAAAAAGGTTAGATGACTGTTAGCGAATATACACTC
>NW_008756684.1:0-983 GCF_000715545.1 Opisthorchis viverrini | reverse complement strand
TAAGAATGCAACCAAATTCTAACGTGTCTACATTACGAAGGCAGAAGCGCAAATTCGTCTGACTGGTCAACGCATTTATCCTAAAGAATCACACGATATCAGTTAAAGAGCCCACACTCAAGTGTATACCTGAACAATAAACCGGGAACCCGGGTGATTTGAGTGATTCAGTAAAATAAATTATCCAATGCTTTTTTCCTACGTTGGAGAAAAGTGTAATGATTACATAATAACATTACTTAATAACATAACTAAACCATCTCAAGCTCGCCATTGTGTATGAAGTAATTTCTGTAATTTTGATGAAAATATTTAGCCGCTGATGAGTTAATTTTTCAAAAAATTACAACAATGCTTCATTTGACGTATTTGAGATAGAAGATGTAATTTACATCCTTCACAAAAAACCACATTTCTGAAACAGTCAGTTTCAGACGACTGATTTGCAACGGTCCTTTTGTGAGTTACCTTTGACATCTTGGGTGTAGCCCACTTGGAAACATACCTGATTTTAATTGCAATATTCTATCAGCCATTCACAAGTATGTTTGCACTTACATTACTGCCATCTGAGTTAAGCACGAACTTTTCAAGTAACGTTTGCTTTCGAGTCAAACTTCCAGATTATTTAAATCAAAAATGCATGTACAACATTGGCGTTCAGACACAGATCGCCTAAGTGATGTTTTTCTCAAAGGAGCACAGGACTAAAAATATCCATCCCTAAATTTCTCAAGCGTTTGGGGCTTCCGCATTTCACATCCAAATTGTTTGGCTCCAAAACGCAAAGTCGGCCTTTGAGGGGTACACATATTAAGATGTTGTCAGTGCATAGTAGCTGAAATTTTCGCAGCTGCGACTGATGAACTCAAATAGATATATTTTAGTGTCAAAATAGGGTGTCCAGCTCTGAACCAGATCTGACGTTTTTTAATTTTCCCGTGCTAGGTATGAAGATCGGTTTCTTTAATCAATTCACTCAT
>NW_008756683.1:0-983 GCF_000715545.1 Opisthorchis viverrini | reverse complement strand
CGGACGTATCGATGATAGAAATACCCTAATTCGGAAAGAACACAATGCGAAGCCGCCGTCAGGGCGAATTCGTTCAATCGACCCCGGCTATTTAAACCACCGGTAAATAAACTATTTCAAGGTCACTCAATGGGTCATACGAGCAGATAACCACCGTCGGGCTGTGGCTCGTGATGGCTCATGCTACCCACTAAAAGCGAACCCAAACTATTTTGGGCGGAACTACGAGCTTTCCAAGTTGAGAATTCTACCGAGAGTGTGTCAAGTCCATTTATACGTTCCTGTGATACTTCCCAACTGCATTTTGTTTAAGTGAGCGAAATTTCAAGGCACTTGACCGCTGCCGATTTTGGTATCATATTGCCGGTTTACGTGACAAAGCACGAAATCAAAATTTACAATGCTTCAGGGTTTCCCGACTTTGTTCGCAAATGGGGTAACGTTCACGGAATATCCAATGCAAACTCCCCTCAGAAAAATAACGGAATAACTTTTGCCTGCGCCTCATACATAGCAAAATAGATTGGGGGGAGATTCGGGGATATACTATTTTGACGCCATAAGTGTCTAAAATTAGCAAGCGCAACCGCCAGTTTTGAAAGTTCTGTATACTTAGTTCATCTGCCACACTGCTCTCTTGACAGTGAGTGCTCATAAATATCACCAGAATTTCGGGTACCTTTCTCTGAATTGTAAGTGGAGCGTTTATTGACTAAATGTCCAAGAGCAGTATTGTGCGGTTTTCGCGCGCAAGGTTCGTACAAAATGATGGAATTACCCTTGGTCATTTCCCTCAGAAACACTCGCTCCTTCTCCCCAGCTTCGATGACGAGAACGACGCCGTCCACACCGACAGTGCCTTCGTCGCAGGCATTTTGACCACCAGGGTTTCCAATACCTTCGTCGATTTCCTTCTTTTGCCCATCAGGAAGTTACATGTGAATGAGGAACACTGCTTTGTGTACGAAAGCTTTTGAAGAGCT
>NW_008756682.1:0-983 GCF_000715545.1 Opisthorchis viverrini | reverse complement strand
GAGGACGGGCGGAACAACACTCAAAGACAAGAGAAGGATGTCCTCTGAACTTGTGCCTGACGGGCCGACTGAATTACACTAATGTCTCTTTCATTGAAGGGTTGACAAGTAAGGTATACTTTATTTGGTGTGCAAGAAGAAAGCCTTATGTGAGAACGATCATTAAAAATGACCGAAAAATGCATATCCCAACAGAACTCACGCCGCGTTTTCCTGGTAAGATAACATATGGTCAATTATCACACGTCCGTCACGTTCGGAGTCAAGAGCAAAAATGATCAATTCATTTTCGTATCCCATTATATCTGATTCCGCCAGAGAAACTCGAAAAACTAAAAGGACACGTTCGTAATCTCTTTCAGTAGGTAGCAATACTGCTTCACTATAAACCCTGTGCCAGGGGGCATTCTCCAGCACTTCCTGAAATAAGATGTACTTGTGAGGCTCTCCAATTGGAATCATACGTTTTTATCAATTCTAATAACTCTTATTCCTTCGTTGCTGAGTTCGAGTTTACATAATGTTGGAATAACGAAATTTGAATCCAGGTTAACAACTTCCGCCATTATGGTTGCAGGATCCATTTCATTACGTCCCTCCACAAAAGTAGCCACATGTTCCAGTTCGAAAACCAGATTTGACCTAATGGGATCTGTCACATTCACTAAAAACCATACCTGTCTCGTTCGATCACCACCATTCTTCACTAGGCCGACGCGATAGGTTGTACGTCGTTCAAAATTTTGCTTCGATGTACAGTGTCGTAAAGGATTTTAATGATCTCAACAAACAAACCTAACCAGTTCGAAACAGGTTCAGTAGGCTTGCTCAGGATATGTAGCCTGATACTCGAGGTTCGTTTCAGCTGGCTGTCAATTGTGATAACAAATTATGATTGCGTATCAGAATACACCACTTGTGATTATGTGTTTCAACGGGGCTTGTGGTCCGCAAGTACGGATTCACGGATTGATACACAGGAT
>NW_008756681.1:0-983 GCF_000715545.1 Opisthorchis viverrini | reverse complement strand
GAACTTAAGGTTGACGGAAACTCGTGGACATTGACTAGCTGATGGACCCGAAACAGAACAGCTAAACCAGTCATGGACTATCGGACATTTTTCAACAGCTCCGTGATAGTTTGTCTTTGTTTGTCGCCACTTTGCAGAAGCTCACTCGCCTTTTATTGACAATTCATTAATATATAGGCTCGTACTTCAAACGGTTTGGACAAATCTGGCGATCTGCATTCTCAAGGACTCCTTTAACCATAGTTCAACAACATTATGACAATCAGAAGAATTGTCCACATCTACCGGGTCATGATTAGTCTCCGAAATATTCCACAAGATCAGTGGCCCAAATGTTTTAGGACAATTACTGAACCTTCCATGACCCACCAATGGATGGGATTCCAGCGGAACGTAATTTAGACCCTCTTTTAGACAGATATAACAACCCTCACCATGGCGGTATTTGATCAAGCTCTCTAATATATTCGTCAAACTTGGTCAGTCAGCGAGACCAAGGTCAGAATGGTTGACGCCAAACCCTTAGGCGGCGAACATGTCTGCTGCCTATGCGACCGAAAAACAGATTTGTGCAACTACAAAACGCCACACCTCCCAACGCGTGACACAGCTGCCAAACATAGATCTGAACCGACATTTAACACGCAGGTCGTGGGCTCGAACCTCCCCACTGGAGTTTTGGTCAAATATTCACTACTGACGGTTTCCAATAGGAACAAAATGGGTGTACAGCGCTCCTCAGCTTTTCAGCATAGATTGCTTTCACTTATATGATGAGACGTTTATTAAGAATGTTGGTTGCGTCATCTAATTTTGGGCCCCATGTTTTGTGTTCGGTTGTCAGACCTCAAAAAAAAGTCAAGCTGCGAATTGTATGGTATGGTATGTGTGTGGAGCATTTATGAAAGAGGACTAAGTAGAGAAAGTTTCAGCGTTTCACCAAAATTAGGACTTTTGAAAATTTTATCTTGGACTTTAACATA
>NW_008756680.1:0-983 GCF_000715545.1 Opisthorchis viverrini | reverse complement strand
GATGTGAGATGAATATATTCACAGTTGAGTGAGGTTGACAATGACGTGGACCTAACAAAATTATGTACTATCATGGGCAGGCTATTCTCTATTCCTGGGAGACTGCCGTTTAATTTCGGCATACATCTAGCAACACGCATACCATCCGTCAACAACAATTGACATACAGACTGTGAAAGTATCGAAAAAGTTGAATTTGATTGGAGAATCCTTCATCCACTATTTCCACCACCGCGTCTATGCATGTTGATTTCCGGTGAACAGGCTGGCCGTATAACTCTTCGACTGTATCCATTTGTAAGCAGCATACTTAACACTGAAAATTCGTTAAAGATCTGGTTTGCTTCACACGTTTCTACGCTCCTAAGCTCCTCACCGGAATCTAAAAGGACCTGGCTGCCATTTACCCGTAATGCCCCAGATGCATACGTACACCTAACAGAAGCGTGCAGCCGTGGCAGATAGGTGCACATACACGAGTTTCCATGTTAGTACGCCTCATTGGAAATTCGCCTCACGCAGGTGTCAAGAACAAATTCGACCTTGTGGGAACTGAGATTTGGAGTCTAGTAGCAAATGATTATTGTGCCGCAGAATCTGTGGTTACAATTATTTGAATGTTTATTTTTCAAACACCTTGCGCTACACAACTGATCTTGGTGACAAAATCACGTTTTGTCTTGTGTCAAAAGTCGACCGGAGTGTCTCTGCGTCCACCGATCTAACCAGGAATGAAACAAGAGTTCTAGCTTCTACACTCAAAGGCTGCAGTGACAAGCACCTAGGCGCATGGTGCTAAAACTGCGGGATGTACGGAAGTTTTGACATCATTTGAATTTGCTAGACTACGTATGTGGATATACAAACGCAATTGATCCATCTCTTGGCTAAACGCTGGCCCAGTTAATCTTGTATCAGATTTTATCGCTAGGTTCATGAACTGCTCAATTTACACCGACATGTTGAATGACGATATATATATA
>NW_008756679.1:0-983 GCF_000715545.1 Opisthorchis viverrini | reverse complement strand
GAAGTGAGGGTTAGGTGTTTTTTTCATTGGTTGTTGCCGTAACTTTTACCGTAAATAGGCAATACAAACCACAAAACATGAGTGAGTATGACTTCAGTAATGGTGAATTCTCTCCTCCTTTTTCAAAACTGGCTAACAGCAAAATAGTCAATTGGAACATCTAACTTGGGTCTCTAGTGACCACCAGACATTGCTCACTTCCATGCGTGATCCATGCACATTCTTCTCAATTAACTGTAGTTTATAAACGGATACTCTAGAGACACTTGCTGTAACCACCTGATCCCAAATCTGTTTAAAGAAACGGTCTCATAAGTAACTTTTCTGCTTGCTTTGCGGTCCAAGAATATTTTGAGGTCTTTTTGATCGTGGAATGAATGGTTTTGGCAGGACGTAATACAGATACACCCCAGCAAGGGTTCTACATAATTCTACCAGTCTGAGATATCGGTTAGCAATCTCCTCGGACACTCGGCGATATCCGGACGCTATTCCACTTTCCGACATGCGCGAATGAACGGGCGTTGTAGGACTCGGTAGATCATTTTCAGGAAGATCTTGATAGTGGGTCTGCAACCAAAGTTCAAGCACAGATAAGCCTATATGAAAGTCGCCGCTTCGAATCAACCCAGTCACATTGACATAATCATCTTTGGTAACTTTACGTTAACACACCTTTGCTCAAATAGACTTTTCTCAGCTCTGTGCTGCGTATATTGCATTGTCGTGGGTAAATAACTTCTAAGTATGTCCATTATGTAAAACGTGTAGTCGGAAGCACACATGTCCACTGACGTCACACTCAAACAACTGTTTAGGCGACACTTCTGTTGCAGTAGGAAAACAGCTATCAAAGCGATTAAATTGACTTTCCCAGGTTAGTTGTCAGTAGACTTCACCCTCTGTTGGTGCTCATCTGACTAGTGATATTAAGCAAAGTTGCTTATCCATATGTTCTGGTTCAACATGACATTAGGTTGAAC
>NW_008756678.1:0-983 GCF_000715545.1 Opisthorchis viverrini | reverse complement strand
TGTGGTGCTGCAGTGTGTCTCCGCTCTCTATTCTAGGAGTGTGGCAGACGCCAGTAGTTCAACCGAACGCATCCACAGTTAATCTTCCAACGAGATCTTCCTAGAGATCCCTGTGGTTGGGGCAAGTAAAATCCACCCAAAATCGCTGCTATTACATTAAGAAAAACGCCCACCTATAAATTTTAGGGAGAACGAGAAAGCATGAGTGAAAACATCCCCAGTTAACAAACTCTTCATGACAACGCAGGTTAATTGATGGTGCATCCTTACAATGCGTCATTTGATGGCGACCCAAGGGTAACAGAGCGTTAGGCAGAAGTATTAACGAAATGACGTCAACGTTCATCCGTTTCTGCTTGTTCAGAACTGTTTTACACCCACAATCGGAGTTCGGCCAGCCTCGGGCGCATGTGATCGTCCAACTGAGTGGGTGGTAGATTGATGAAGTGTTAGATACCCAAAACCTTAATAAACAAATCATCTAACCAGTGTTTATTTGTGTTTCAGCATGTCTAGCGAAACCGCTTCGCACAGGTTGCCCGAGGCTCGGCGACCGCAGATCGAGGACAACAGCAGTGCCGTAGTTGGATAAAATACACACATCTTCGTATATCGCACACTCCTCCCGGTAGCCGATGACCGCGTTACAGTACACGCTGTACATGTGTTGTGCCACTTCTGTGCGTAATTCCAGCCACCACGCATCACGGAACTGGATTTCAGCTGAGAAAGTGAGAAGAATGTAAGAGTAGGATGATAAGTCGACAGATACTGACCCTTAGTTCTGTTGTAGAATAGATACGTATAATTTCAACAATTTCTCACTATGTCAAGAAGCTGTATAGGGAAAAGATCAAGAGGTTAATGATCTGTTAGCCCCATCGACGCTTGGCAGGTCCCTGGTAGCACGGGATAAATCATAACCAAGTCGATAGGACAGGGTGTTCGATCTGCAACCAGTGATTGCGCGAATGGTCTATCTT
>NW_008756677.1:0-983 GCF_000715545.1 Opisthorchis viverrini | reverse complement strand
TTTAGGGGCAATGATTCTTTGCAAACTTACAAGACGAGAGCTCAGCTGAGAAGACCCAATCCCCCTCACGCCATCAACAAGAGGAATGCTCCACAAAACCGCGTGAAGCTTACAGCTGAATAGTACTCAGTCGGAGAACCAGTCAGCACGTGATCACTTGATGCAAATGTCACGATTCACAAATGAGTGACGCTCATCGAATTGTAGACAGACAACTCGATCCTTAGCCTCCAGCTGGGTGGGAATCTGTCTAGAGCTCCGTGAGGTGCGCACTGCGAAGTATTTCCCGCAAAGATGAACAGGGTTTGTGAGACACTTACCACAACATGAGTTCACCAGAAAGATCAAACATCAACTGAATTCTTTGGTTTCTTTCGTAGAAGGTCAAAAACGTTTGGGCAACGAATGTCTGGGGCGGTTAGTTCAGAGTTAGCCTGACAATACATACCACTGAGCATGCATGATATTGTGTTTTCCCAAGCTTGCTGCGCCGAATTTTTAGTATATCCAGGATCTCTGTCTTTAACTTTCCCCCAAATCGTTCAGCGTGTGGATATCTTGTTATGTTACAACTGTCAGGTGACTGGCTAACTCCGGAGAGGGAAAGGCAGTATGTTTTACATTTTATGTTAAAAAATGTTTCCAGCAAGTTATTCTCCAGGGGAAAACAGTACGTATTGATCAAAAGGGTTCCCGTCTGGAAAGGTCATTAATTGAGGGACATCTTGATCCGTAAGGTGTCTTCAGTTTTATTGGTAAAAACTCTGCATTTCTTTGGATCATTCTCAAATAAAAAAGCATTAATCCGGTCACTCATGAATGCATTCCGTAGAGGACACTGTAACCGGCTCCGCGCGACCTCACTGGGGCTTATGCACCACCTATTGAAGATGTGCACCCTATAGCCGATTCCTGGAAGTCGATGAGGTTGACCCCCGGTGCTTTGTCGGGAGACTAGAGCAAGTGTTGTTCCATCAATCTAA
>NW_008756676.1:0-983 GCF_000715545.1 Opisthorchis viverrini | reverse complement strand
CGCTTGCTAAGCAGACAACTTTTGTAGACGCAGTAGCACCCCACATTTTGGCTCATTTATTCGAAAGCTTTGAGATCCCGGGAGGCTGCATATATGGTCAGCTGATTGATTACGGTTATCATACAGTGAAGTGGGATTCCGAGATCCACAGTCAGACGATGTGTTTATATTTCTACTGTAAGTAAGTGAATCGAACGAACGCCCCCGCTGGTGAAAACTGAAGGCTGTTTGCCCGTGACAGCGAACTCGCCGACTATTCTGTGCAGCAGGCAGACATGAACTCGTTTATGACTGAGGCGAATGACTGACAATGTGGCGAATTAGTGAAACAATCATCTGGCTGCTAATGAACGGCAGACAATATCATCCTATCTCAGTTACGATAAACTTTGCCACGTGACAAGATAATTGGAACTGGTTAGTGGGAATGATAGTTCGGTCCAAATAATTTGGTCTCCACAATTCCAGTCCACTTCCGCTCTGGATTAAGGACATGTGAGTTTGCTGAACTTCGGACTATATGTGTTCCCTCCCAAGTTTGCCAACTCACGACCGAGATCCGCGGGGAGATATTTCAGGTCTGTCAGTTTCAGAACGTTATCCCTCTTTCGGGTATTGGATCGGAACGAATAATTTACCCTTCGAAGGTGAAACATTAAACCCCTTGGCAGTCGTTTTTGGTGGTTTCGTGGATGTCGCACCAGAGGGACCAAATAGCAATGACTTCTTGAACCTGATTGATGCTGTTTCGCCGAATCCCTGGAACGTCTTGATCACGGGCATTCGTTCTAAGCCGCCTAATCTATAAGCGACCGAGCTGTTCTACATCTGATTCCACGTTTGCTGTACGTCTCATAATTATCAGCTGCTCCACAATAATCGACGTCGGTTCTGACAAAATATTTAGATAATTATCGCTTAAATCGGCTGATTGAATGAATGACTACGCGAGCGACTACACCGAGAACCATACATCTGCTTTT
>NW_008756675.1:0-983 GCF_000715545.1 Opisthorchis viverrini | reverse complement strand
TGGACCAACGGGAAAATGGGCACCGTACAACTACTTTTGACTCTGTTGTGTGCATCTGAAATTGTGGTGGCCAAGAATGATTGTGAGTTTTGCCAATTTTTATTTGTTTGATGGACTTTACAGCATAACACGTAGTGTTATTCTCACACACAATAGGCTCACTTAATTACCCCGTGAATTTTATGTAACTGGGACATCAAGTCAGATTGTTCATTCATTCGAAATGATTTTTTACCTTCTCCAGTTTACGAGCTCAGGCCCCCTTGTGTGAGTCGTTATCATTTTATTTCCGGCAAAAATATGAAATCCTATTTTCACTTAAAGTTTAAATATATATTTTCCACCAAACAATTGTGCCAAACACGCCCTCTCCATTCTCAGAAGCCATATGATTCATTAGTCCAACAATCTGCTCGAAAGTATCTGGAAATAAAATTAGATTAAGCCTGATCCTTAAATCAGATTCTGGGTTTCGTTGAATGAGTTCTTACCGGTGCAAGTGCACGGGAACTAGAGAACTCTAACTACAAGTAGCCATCACACTTGAAACTGACCCAAACTCCCGCCTTAGAGTCCTCAGTTACAACATATGCTGTCTTGGAACACTATGTATTTGTTTGCTTAGTTTCCGTAATCATCTCGGAACTGTGATGCTTACTTGCCAGGTAAGACATCGTACAACGTCAACATGAGTTGAGTTTCAAATTTTGTCAAGAAATTCCCCCAAATCCTCCTCAGGGAATTCGATCACCGTGGATGATGTTCGAAAACCACACGCTTCTTTCATGCATCTTGTGAGAAGTCAGCTGTTGTGGAAACGGTCCAGCGCGATTTGTACCTTCCAAGCTGATAGCTGAAGGACATACTGTTCCCGGCTGAAAGTCATTCGGCCATGAGCTGTTCATGAACAGCTTGATCATCTCGAAGTTGGGCGCAGTAATGCTCCATTCTAACTGCACTTTACAGATAACCTACGCGCCATT
>NW_008756674.1:0-983 GCF_000715545.1 Opisthorchis viverrini | reverse complement strand
TGTCAAGATGTGTGGACCCATCGACAAATTTGAACTCTTCTTTTGGGGGTTTCAGAGAAGCACAAGTGTTTGGAAATCTTGTAGTTTTACTTTGCGGAACACGCACACTTGCACTGTTAGACATTCCGTCCCGACAGTAATGCTCCAACTTGCATCATCCATGTAGAACCACGCCGTCCAGTTTAGTACTAACAGAAAATCGCCCACCACTGTATACAAAAGTGGACTTTTCATATTTGAACAGCTGGTTTGATCCCGTTTAGAGTGGTATCATGCCATTCGTGTAGTTTGGTCGTGAATCTAGACACATAAAAGGCAAATTCTGTCATAGCTAGAAGGTCCGAAGTTTTTGTATGATAATTTCTCTTGATTGTGGTTGTTAGTTTGTCGAAGCTTTAGAGATTTTCTTGAAAAACCAGGCATGGTGTGAGTTTGCGAACCAAGCATAATCCTTTGTCTGTCCATCGTGTTTACAGCGAACATTGAGCCGTGCTCTAAACTCACAGGAGACTGACCATCCCATTGATGGTATGGCTTAACTGGGGCCAACTATCTGGAACGACCGCATTTGCTAGGTGTCAACCTATAGTCCTTCTTAGAACGTGCGCTATACCAAAGGAAGTGTGCGAATCACAGAAAAACACCTGTGCAAGACCTTGTCGTTTTTTGGACACTATTTCGGCAGACGAAAATCCAATTAGGTGAAACGAGTGATGCGTGTCTGCAGCAGCTTTATTAAGTCACTAACTAACTCGAATCTATCCAAGGAATCTCAAGCTTGACGAGAACGGTCGAGAGTTTGTGTAAGGATCTGGTAATTACTGGGTAGGTGATGCTTTGATAATGGAGTACTTGGTGTTGTCTGCTCTTGACAATCGGAAATTCACAACTAACACCCATCCAGCGCTGCTCAATCGGGACTTTATATCATACGAAACAATCCTCGACCGACTGATTAGGGACACATGGTCGAATTTATGGCA
>NW_008756673.1:0-983 GCF_000715545.1 Opisthorchis viverrini | reverse complement strand
CACACAATGTATGCTGTCAAAACTTTTCAGGTCTTCATGCACGCATCTCTAGTCCGAGCCTCTCAGGTGGCTGGTAGGTTGAGAGTTCAGCAGCACATCAATCAGCCAGGCAGCACATGCAACACAAATTACCCCGTATGCACGATTGGGAACTTCATACGAGTACTGAGGGAGTAGTGTAGGAATAGACATCAAACGTACCCACAGTCATTCTAGCGATAGGATGCGCCAAGGGATTTATATTGCACGAACGGAAAAAATCACCATGAGAGTTGCCGACGAGCTCTCATCAGTCATATTACTAGTTTCTTATATCCAGACAATGTGCTGAGATATTAGAGTTAACGAACCAAGTGAAACATGGTGCGGCCTTGTGCAGCAGATTCAGTTGGAGAATGGTAGGCTGTCGAACAGTTTACAATAACCTACTCAGAAGTGTCACATCTGCTCAGCGATCATTTAGCTGATCGACTGATTGGTAACAAATTAAGAGTAAAAATAAGAACAGTTTCTGGGTCTGGACAAGTACGCAGCATTTTTTCTGTAGGAACTGCCTAACTTCGTTTTGGTCTTTCTCCTTGTAAAGCCAAACCAATGTTTCAACCCTCTGGATGCGTTCAAACTGTGAGACTTCCGTATCACTCGAGACTTGCACGTCCTCCTACTTGAGATGGTACATCCCGCAGAAGCTAAAGGTCATATAATTCTAAAATCAGCGATACTGTTAAATAAAATTTGGTGGCTAAAAATCTAGAGAGCCTCGTGTTACCCCATAGAATCTCGCTCTGTAGGGTCCAAGTGCGACTCAAGTGGATATGTTTTCATACAAAATCTCATTCAATTTACAGCCTTTGCGTTGACCGTCATCTGCGGATGTTTTTGCAGATCAAAATTTTTAGTTTTCCACCCCTTTGGTGATCGTTCCAGAGAACACGTAGCTTTCACGTAAATCCGGTATAAAAATGCCGGGTGCACCTTAACAA
>NW_008756672.1:0-983 GCF_000715545.1 Opisthorchis viverrini | reverse complement strand
GACTTCTGTCCCCCGTGCAACTCAACCAGCTCCTGTCAGACCTCCCGTTTCCGATAAAACTCTGCGCTATCCAGAGACTTACAGACAGATCCCCCAAAGCCACAGACGCAGTCCAACATGACGCATTATCAGAAAGATTGTCAAGCGGAGCGTACTTGCATACAGGCAGGTCTGGTGGATTCAGAAGCTCACAGAAGTGTTTGAAACATCTGTTGTTCCTGTTCATTGGTGTAGCAAGTGCTTAAAGGACCTCTGATCACATCTTACGCATCTTTGACAAGGGTCACATAGTGAATGTGCGAACCTCTAAGGTGGAAGTCTGCTTCCTCTTGTAACAAGGCTGCAAGCATTGCCGTCTTGCGGCAGCACGAAAACCCTGACCGCCGGCCAATCTGTGGTCGTCGGCTGTATAGCGACCACAAGGACCACATACTCGCTTTCCTTCAGATGCTAAAGCGTTGCCGTGGTGTTCCTTGGTTTAACATGCGCAATCGATTCTGGCGATCTGTCATTTTTCCAACTGCGTTTGCTCCGCGTAACACACTGTGGATGTCCGCAAACATTATCCCTTCGAGCACCAGCATTCCACCAAAAGTGTACAGCAAAGCCTCATGGATTGCTTTGCTTCCGTCGTCGGTTTTCCGTAGAGATGGTCTGGATTGACAGTTCAAACAGCCTACCGGAAACGGCGAAATCCTTTCCACGTTCGAGCATCACAGTGCACATGAAGTGCTCGTGTTCGATTTTTATCTGGGATGTCGCGGGATCAAAACTCTCCCGTGTTTCCTTAGATGTGCAATACTGATGATTCCCAGTGAAGACGAAAAGGTGGTATAGTGCTTCGTGGGGTAGACTCACCTCAGCTACAAAACGGAATCTTTACACATTAGGGCTAATCTTTGGACTATGTCAGCATAATTCAGGGCCCAAAGTGATTTGTGTTCAGTCTCCCACGGCACAGACTGTTTGACGCACACACACAC
>NW_008756671.1:0-984 GCF_000715545.1 Opisthorchis viverrini | reverse complement strand
CGTTTGATGAACCATTCTGGCAAAATCTTTGAATCTGGCTGCTGCCTGCCACAACCTAGCGATGTTAGTTTCGCCATATTTCTTTTCAGTACTGTCAACCTAAACGAACTTTTCAAACCTTACCACAGACAACTTTGGATTTTAGAGAACAAAACAAACGACCTGATTGTTTCTCTTTTGAAGAGTTCACCTTGTCCTGAAGCAGATAGTCCGGTCACTTCACATCAAACAGAGGACAAACTGCATGCGAGTTTCCTTCTCATTGGAGATCATCACCAGTGCGCACGGTTAGTTGCCTCAGGATTTGACATTTAGGCCTTCGCCAGCTTCGAGCAGCTTACTCTAGACAAGCGTGAATTGTCACGCCCGAACATGGCGAACGTGTTCGCATTTTCAACGATGTAGTTAGTTTACGCGACTGCTCAGATGACCACCATGCGACTGTCGATGATGCTGAGTCTGCTGGCGACGGTGATGGTGATGACAATGAACTACCTTCGTTCCGTCGATCAACTGTGTCGCATTCCCAGCCAAGTTGCACCTTGAAACCGAGTGGGCAATTTTTACGTCACATCTCCCATGCACTGAATTCAACTTCTTAGATAATGACGCATACGTACTCCTGAGAAACCCTAACAGGATCAACAAGTGTGTCCAGTTCTTACCTGTTGGATGTTGATTTATCCAAATTCTCTAATCAGGATGTGACTTTTCCTGAAACAAAGCTGTTTCGAGAGCCACAAATTCGGAGACCACCCGCAAGTAACCATAAGGTACACTTCGTTGAAACACTCATCACGGCATTTTACTCGTTCGTTCTCCTCCCTGAACAATATGATTACTTACAGGAAGTGGGTGGTAAATTGCCACAGATTTACTGTTGTTTATCAGGCCTCTTGAGAACGATGAATTTGTGAGCTGTTCCAAACATATCCCTGGAGGTTCCCTGCCTTGCAGTACAAGGTGTCTCATAATAAACGCAAA
>NW_008756670.1:0-984 GCF_000715545.1 Opisthorchis viverrini | reverse complement strand
ACACCGCTGATCAGCCACTCGTGTTCGAAATGCTTTGTCTTTAGATGTTGGCCGTGATTTTGCTAGTTCGAATCTCCCTGGAGACTCATGAATTCCAGTAAGGTGAACTAGTCGCATAGTGATTTTAGGCCTTTCGGAGAAGACAGGCCTCACTTACACAACGGAAATTCCATTGACAAACATAGTTTATATTGGAAACTGGAGTTGCTCGTGTGGGCGTGATCGTTTTCCTAAGCTGGGTTGCCGAGATATTGATTCCTTTTAGTAGACTAGCGAACACCATGACTTGTGTCTTGGGTCTTCGTGGAGGTTCTTCCATTATCTGAAGGCTTTCGGTCCACACTCGGTACTTTGTTTTCAAAGTTACTACTGTGAATGGGTATACTAGTGAAGAAAGGTGCGAGCAATATCTGAACCAAGTACTTTAAAGCACTTCACGGATACATTATCAACAGTTAAGACCAACTAAGTCGTTTTCCAATGTTTGTTCACTTATGGTGGATTCGCAGACAACTCCCGGAAAAGCTCAGGATCACGACTGAAGTTGTCTACTTTCTCGAAAACCCAACTCAGATGGGGTTTTATCTATTCCGTCCAATAGCTTTTGGCCACTTTGATCGTGTTTCACAATAGATAAATTCGCATCCAAAGGAGTCTTTCTTTTCATCGGCCAGTGTGGCCCGTCATGCCTCTCTTGCCACTACAATGTGACCAGTGGCACCTTCACTATCACCCCAGCCAGCTTTAGCAGGTTCTCTGCATTCAACTAGTCAATCACATTTGCACAACGCAACTGTATGCCGAACGTTGGTGGTAGGTTTTTTTTAGTGAAGTCATCCAGCAGAAACTGCGAACTTCCAATCCGGATGGAGCATGGTTCAGCCTATGTTATAAATTGATTAGGGAGACCTCTGAAATGACCACTTTCAACTGCCTTATAGCACTTCAAGACCCGCGAGAGAGTTAAATTCCGCTACAGGGAGC
>NW_008756669.1:0-984 GCF_000715545.1 Opisthorchis viverrini | reverse complement strand
CTACACTGCATGGCTCGTTCGGACTACGCCACACAGTAGGCTTTTCACGATTACGCTACCAAAATAGTCCCTTCATGACCTGCACGTTTTGCACCGCACGGATTCGCGATTTAGCTTTCACCTTTTACTTGCTGTATACTGCAGTGGTCACTCTTGTTCCCTCAATCTAACTTGCTTAATTTGTTTGGTACACTCGCACTCATTTGATCACGTAAATCAGGTGATAAATCCTGTTTCACTGACAACCTTAACCGAGGTCATGTAAACTAAATTTTCTATCCATCTTGTTTACGCGGCTGTCACCACTTGAGTCACGGTCAGACTTGCGACTTCCAAACACATCAGGTCGAATTGTATTCATATTCTTGCAAATACGAGACAAGAGCTCTTGGCCCACTCTTCATACTGCACGCAATAAACAGGCACGCAACACGGTCCGGTACACAGATACGCGCACGTACAAGACAGGAATTTACAATGCTCCACAGGCAAAAACGGAACATGTCTTGCAGGTATAGTGCAGGTGGAACACGTCCGGAATCGAGATATTCAAGCGGAATATCTAAGTAGCCATCCGCAAATAAAAATTCTTTTTCTAAGTTATTTAAATTTTGGCATGTTATATATTTCTATCAAGGTTTACCCCCCTATTGTAACCGCCATCTTTAAAAAACACATGCCTTCTCAGGGCTTGTCACCTGATAATCAAGTTAACAACATTGCACCAAGAGTAACAATATTGTTTATTCTCGCAAATGGGATATACAGGCACCTGAAAGGTCCGACTTGACAGCTTGACTGAAAGTCGTCTAAGGGCGCAAGCGGGAAACTAAAGGGGCAGATGAACCAATAAGACTGCCTTAACGGGCCACCAAAAGGTTTTTCGGCAACCTGGGTGCCTCTTGAGGGCATACGGATCCCAAATCGGTTGACGTGACCGAAGAGGAATCTTTTGGTGCACAGGTGGCGATAGCCATAATACAA
>NW_008756668.1:0-984 GCF_000715545.1 Opisthorchis viverrini | reverse complement strand
AAATGAATGAAAATTTCAATGAAAATTTCGTGACATCTAGCGGAATTCATTACTACTTGTCAAGAACTTACTCGTGTCATCTAGTTAGCATTCCTGACAGTTGATCAAGAGTACTGAGTGACAGACTTTCGATATTTTGAGAAATACTACAGCCAGCTATATGCTCACTTATACCATATTCGAAAACGATGATAGATGGGTTGGTTATATATCTGGAATTATTCCAAAACGTTGTCACCTTAGTGGCGGTGAATTGGAGCAATTCAAAGGCTTGCAAGTTGGGATTTCGGACAAATTCCATTTGGCCTGAGATACAATTGCAATCAATCAATACATACGAGAAAAAGGCCTTCTCTGAACTGTATGAGAACGCGAGATAGGTTAGATGAATTCTGAAGAATTTATTAATCTCCGTCTTCTCCATTATTTGTATTGTTTACCTCTTCGAAATGAAAAACCTCATGTTGAACTGTGCTGTCCGAGCCGGGATTGTTTACTTTACAGGGAATTTAATCTTTCATTAATTATCATGTATCAAAAATAGTAAACCCAGGCCAAAAATGAGGAATTTTTCAGTTGGCTTTTAATATAACCTTCCCTGAAGAATCTCCAAGATCATATTCACGGTACTCCGCATACGATGGGGGAATGGTAGGCAGTGCTGTTTGATTTTTACAGTGCTGGACAAAAAGCAGCTCGTCAGGGCGCAATAACCGAACACATTTTTAAGAGGAAAGCGAAATATTAAATACTAGATTCCTAAAATGTCGTACCCGCATCCTCTTATCGTATCCAGCTGGGCACAGCTATCCCACAAAACAATAATGCTTGTGGTTTTGTGCCTCTCACGGACAACATGACACTTCACGGGGTTGGTATGATAAGGCATACGATACCGAGGTGTAATTGTTTTAGGCAGAACTAATCATTCTGCGCATCAGTTTTCCGGCAAAAACGCACATTTTGTACTAAATTCAGAATAGA
>NW_008756667.1:0-984 GCF_000715545.1 Opisthorchis viverrini | reverse complement strand
AACGTCCGGATTGAATGATTGGAAATGTTAGCAAAGTGCTAGGTTGTGAAGATATAACGGAGTCACAGCAGAGTGTTCTATTGAAGAGTGAGGGTAAGTCTCCTCGCATCCAGCACTCTGTAGGATATTTCACCAGATGAAATTGGATTCAAGGTCGAACTGATGGACAGTAGTTCATTTTTGCATGACAAGTTACTAAACGCAACTGTGGTCGCTATGTGATACGGTGCCCCGACTTTTGAAGGCCGTTTTTTATTGCCCTCTCATTTGCTTTCCACTTCTGTCATTCTCGAACCGGTGCCGCTGTAGCTTTCGTAGAGGCTTGTCCTCTGATTTCTCCGTACATGCCTCCTGGTGTGTGTATGTGTACATTCGCGCTGCACCTAGCACGTTTAAAAATGTCGGCTGGTAAGCGGGACAGTCAAGTCACGATGACCTGAGTTGGATATATGTTCATTTTTGGGGTGACTGCTCTACCAATTGCAGATGACAATCGCTCACACCCAATTGGTCTCTGATACTATCAACGGCCAATCGATTAGTTTTCCAGACGTCGACGAAATATCTGTTTTGCCTTCGAAGGAATGCAATTGGCTTTTCGTGGTGTCCACCTCGAAAATGTTTGTCGAAATCCTGTACCTCTCAAACGACACTTTTAGACGTTCTCGAGAATAGTGCTCGATTAAACTGAGTACAACAGTCCTTATCTCTCGTGCACGGGAAATCATGTTCGGGTCTGTGAGCACTGGGAGGTGCCTTCCTCAAATGTTATCGTGGAGCAAGTTCACTCTGACCACGGAACAATCAATTGGGCTCATTCCAAGTTAGGGATATTTGTTTAAACATATGTATTTGAGTGGCAAGAGGTAGAAAACTAACCTTGACGTGAGCATTTGCACTGCAGTGTAGTCTGTCGAGACTGGATGCGTGTGTTTGTGATTTCATAGAAACACCATGACTGATTTCCACTCCTGCTTTCATCTT
>NW_008756666.1:0-984 GCF_000715545.1 Opisthorchis viverrini | reverse complement strand
AACTCTTCAACAGCCCACGACGGGTTTCGTCATTCTTAGGGCTTATCAACTAGGTGCAGTCTTTGAGTAAGCGTCAACCGTGTGTTCTACTTGATTGACCTATATTCAGTTGCGTCTCCTGTCAAAAACGAATTAGTGTGCGAGTGAGAGTATTTGAAAAGCAACTCCACCTTCAGGCAACATGATGTGCCGTGTGCGCAATGCACCGGAATGCAAGTGGCTATTTAGTATCTCAGGGGTTTGAATACTAACGGCCAAAGAATATCCGTTAGCTAGCTTCTAGGGATATCTCTCTAGCTAATTACGGAACCGTATGCCGTATTTCGTATAACCGTTCAGCATCCATAAAATAGTTCTGCATAAAACGGACAAATGACTGGAAAGTTCGGGATGCAGTACAACATGAACTTAAGTGTGCGCTTGATGCATTCTTAAGACTGTCAGTCTGAGCCTCACATGCAAATTCTCATCTTCCATGATTCAAAACCGTGCTTGCAGTGAACTGGCCGCTTCACCAAACAAACAAACTGCACTCATGTTGAATTTTTAGTGCGCGAAATATGTCTTACCAGACTTATTGTAATATGTGTAGTAGGCGAGTGATACTCGATTGAGGGAGCGTTGGTCAACCGACAAACGGTAATGTCTTCTCGATTGGCTGGTTAATGTATTAAGTGGATGTTTCTGATTGGTCGATATCTGTTTAGATAAGAACGTTGAGTCGGCCAATGAACGCACGTGGAACCGAGTACATTTGTTTCGTGTTTTCTCTGGTCGTGCTTTTGTGAATGCAAACAAATTAGTCTCAACAAAACTAATGCTCGAACGGAATTATATCACAGACGTAGTGAAAACGTTAGGATTTCTGCATGGATATTTCATTCCTTAGTTCGGTGGGCTAGCTCATGCTGAACACTGCTCAGTGTTTTCTATAGAGGAAAAATCTTGGTAGCTGAGGTAGCTTAGATGGTGGTCGTTGGCTTG
>NW_008756665.1:0-984 GCF_000715545.1 Opisthorchis viverrini | reverse complement strand
CACACACACACACACCAAAGACATCCGTTTCGTTCCACTCCATTTTATGCAGCGGAAGTGCAGATACCGCTGATTTACTACCGCTTCCGTTGCGGGTTATTTGAACGTTGAAAGAAAGCGGTAAAACCTGAGTGAGTAAATTTAATTTACTTTAATGAACCACCTATGCACCGTTGTTATTTGATTTCTTTGAAAAATCTATTGATCTCCAGAAATCGCTCGGGTACGATTTCAAATATCCACGTGACTCATATCGGGGACACTGGAAATTTGACGTGTTCTCAAAACAAGTAGTATATTTATCCCCGGGTTGCCCTCAAGGAGTGTCCTTGGAAAAGATAAAACGTCTTGGTTGGCTTTGTGAGGGGCATGTCGCCCAGGATGAGTAGTATTCAAAAATGTAAGTTGTACTGCTTACAGTGGGGAGCGAGAATTTGTAGACTGGGATATCTGCAGAGTCGGTACTACCCAAAAAGTACGCCTGTGCGTACTGTACGAGGAGTTTTTGCCAACGTTTAGGGAAAGGTCAGATGTGAATTGCAAATAGGTATCTTTGAAACAAACGCGCCTTCCTGGGACATTTTATGCTCAAGCACGAGGGGCAAGGTGCCTAGAACCCCATTTCTGGAAGGTGCAGCTTGCTTCTCGACTGTTTTTGTTTTCACAAGGGCAAAGTTCGCTTAACATGGGATTCATCATCTCCAGCAGCTGATGAGAGAGATAGTTGATCACTCTCCAGTCCGTTGTCTTCTACGGAAAGTACATTAAGTTATAGTGCACTCAAAAGGCGAATTTCTCACGCAATTTTACTCGCGTCTTAGGATGTCACAAAGCTCACGGATCAAAGCTTTACGCCCCTTCCAGAATGACGGGATTTCAACAGATCTCCAGGGCACACGATGTAGCCGGAATAGGAACGGTACTAGTTGAGTACGCTAGTGTGAGGTAGAACTCTTGGCTGTCTCATAAACCGAGTGAATGTGG
>NW_008756664.1:0-985 GCF_000715545.1 Opisthorchis viverrini | reverse complement strand
ACGTTGTTTCCGCTCGCTAATTTCCATGTAAATCTGAGTAACAAGTTTGTTCGACAAAACTACGTTTGTTTCTTCCTCCATCTGTTTATTTATTTGTTTATTTATATCTTTATTTTCAGTTTTTGTCGAACAGGAAGATGAAGAAACTACAGCTAGATGAACACTTACTACCCATAGATGACACACCAACAGTGAACGTCAAACGTAGCTTAGGGACTTTGCTGTAGTGACCTCCTGTGACAACCTGATTCGTTGAGAGCCCGGTGAAGCAAGAAGCATACACCGAATTTTCAGGCAAATTTCAATAATGACCAAAGTCGAACACGCCCAGGAGTTTAACGAATACCCTAATGGAAACACATGTTTCTCTCCTCTGATGGGAACCGAAGATGGCTTTCCCCGTTAATATCACTTCAATGGCGTAACTGCAAAGGCCTCGTCGTCCAATTTTTCACCATCTAGATAGACAATCTTTCGTTACCATCCATCTAAGAGTCCCTTCGTTCAACGATATGCCAACTGCAGTTTCGGGTCAGTGCACCAGAACCCTGTCCATTGACATTACTGGGACAAGAAAGGGGTTGGTTCGATGACCCTCACGACACAGCAACTACCGTATCTGACAAACTCTGCCTTTGCCTTTGGCACAGTTATCTCGATTTTTCCAGTATTATTTAGCTTTAAATATTGTTTCTAGCTCCTCTAACCACCTGTCAGAATTTCCCTGTCCTCTGGAGTTTTTCGAAGGCTGCGTCCAGTAACCATCTGAAAGACAGCTGTAGAGTAACGTCAGGACGAGCTGCTTGTTTCCATCCCAGTAGTTTTTCAGCGCTTTCGCTCTTTGCTGGTTATATGTAACTTTGTTTCCGTTTATGGCTACCCTCAGTTGTTCGATACATTGGTTTAATAACGCTCCTACAGTCCCACTGCCCCCCTGATAAAACCTTGGTCCAGCTGTGCTTGCGGTGGTTTTGTTCCGTAATTT
>NW_008756663.1:846-985 GCF_000715545.1 Opisthorchis viverrini | reverse complement strand
TGACATCGATTAGCCGCAATTTCTTGCAAGATCTCCAGCCAAACGCAGACGGGGTCACGGACGTACCATACCAACAACACCCAAACTCTTCGTGATCTCTTTCACACCTTTTTGCCAAGTCATGTGCTGTCCACCTCGC
>NW_008756663.1:0-449 GCF_000715545.1 Opisthorchis viverrini | reverse complement strand
GTATGTAAAGTTTTCCACAATCTCCAGTGGTTCTCCTTGAATTGTAAGGGATATGTTCACAGATGGCGATTTCCAAAGCATGACTTCGTATTTTGAAGGTGCAAGGAGCGTGTCAAAATATAATATGATGGTGGTCAGTCGATTCAACAGGGCTGTGTTTTGCTTCGGTCTTCAAAAATGAAGCCGATATCATCCGCGTACAGATCGACAAGGCTCTCACCAGCAATAATTTGAACACCGGGGTTTTGATTTGGAAACCGTCCAATGTTCGCCTCATTATTTCATCGATGACGAAGTTGAACAAGAATGGGGAGAGTGGGCATCCTTGTCTGACACCCCTTTTTGTAGGAAAGATTTTGGAGAGCTCACCATACACTCTAACCCGCCCAGAAGTACGTGAATATAGGGATCAGATTATGCTTACAAACTTCCTGGACATACCCTGTTAA
>NW_008756662.1:0-985 GCF_000715545.1 Opisthorchis viverrini | reverse complement strand
GTTATCGTGCCAAGTCACCGGGCAAAAGCATCCATACTTGATTGAATACCTTTTTAATAGTCAAACTTGTGTGGTTCGCCTGGCAATGTCTTTGAAGGAGTCTCAAAATCGGGAAGCTGATCGCTGCCAGATTGTCGTGTCCGCTCACACTTCAACTGACTAGCTCCACCACCTTCAAAGGCAGGTTTTACGACGCCATAAATGCCCTGCTGCAGTGAGCGAAAAAAGCTCAGACATTGTGGTAGTTACTGCAGATTTGAATACATAAGTGGACAGGCTCTGCTTATCTGAGACTCAATTAGGACGTCCACATGGATTGGACGTACGGAAAATTGTGCATGGTGTCTAAAGCTNGAAAATTGTGCATGGTTGCTACAGCTGTGTGCTGATTGCCGGCCGTTTTTATACAGTAACAACTTTCCAGATAACCAAAGTCGTCTGGCCACATATTGTCTTCCAATGGCGTGCCGGCCACGAACTCAAATCAACCACATTGCCATTAGTTACCGATGGCGCGGATCAGTTACTGACTGCCAGTCATTTTGGAACACATTTGCGGTTTCGACCAAGCACTCATCCGAAGTCGCTTCTTTCGTTTCTAGTGCCGCGTAATGTGCGGACAGATCGCTTGACACCTAAACGACTGGCAGATCCGGATGTTAAGCGGACATAACAGATTCGTCTTCTAGAGCATTTTCCAAACGCTTTGCCATTAGATGTGAACTCCTACTGGAACGGAATTCTCACCCCCTTGCATGGTGCTGTAGCGTGGCACCACCAGGCGCACTGGAGCACTGGATATCAAACCGAACGGTGGCACTGCTTCAATATCAGAGAAAAATCCCAGCGGGCTCGGGGCATAACTTGATGCGCCGAATTTTCATACGCTAAGTGAAGATGAAAGTGCGAGCCGACCGTGAAGTGTGGTAGACACTGAAAGCCAAGGGAACGAAAGTGGCCCAGAAAGCAGGTAATGCCCGGGGAT
>NW_008756661.1:0-985 GCF_000715545.1 Opisthorchis viverrini | reverse complement strand
AGTAGTATCACCATTACACCAGGGCACGTTGGCTATCTACTAGGCATTCGGGAGATGTTATTCTTAATATCGTCTCACGTTTCCATATGTCTTGACTGCTGCCACTGTAGTCACGAAATCTGATGCGTTTGACTCCGCCCTTTCTCTTACTTATACACAAGAAACAGGGACATGAAGCACTTTGGACTGATTGGGCTCAATACCGTCTATATTAGTGATTCACCAAAAACGATGGATTCCCTGTTACTCGTTGACGAGCCTGTATTGACTGATTTGGATAGCATTGACAGAAGGTATTTTTTCTCTCGTCTGTTCCACTGGATGGAGTGACAGGGGACCTACTTACACGAGGTTTTTACAACCATCAAATAGGCCTTGGTTAAATTTGATAGGCGCCGGTGAGCAAACCTAGATATGCGTGCATCAAATATTTTGCTGATGAATTCCCAAGTCTTTGTGGTACGGCGATTCAGAGTATGAAATCTTAATGAGGGGAGGGCTTTTGGATGCATCTGGCTTCTCTTCAGGTTGCTTTCTCTTCAGACTGCTCGTAAAGTGTTTCATTTCAAAAGCGCTGGCAAGCATACTACACCAAGCTAGGAGTACCTCGATTTGGCGAGAACTCCCTGTTGTCAATCACAACATGGAACTTTGATGCAAAATGAATGACCGAATAACCACACACTGGAGCAGTGGAAGAACTATGTTATCCTAGAAGGGTACGGACGAGTGACCCTGGATGGTTAATTTGACTACCAATGAATTGTAAGTACTCGAAATATCGGGGTAATTGCATAGATAGTGCAGTGGGAGTTTGTGATAAACAGGGTTGAGTTCAGGTGCCTTATAAGGTGCAGTGGTATATCTTTCTAATTCATGAAAAATTCATTCTGGATACTGTGAAAAGGTAATCTGCTCTGACACAGTTGTCCCTCTTCGTAGGGAACACCATTTTAAGTACCTATGTTTTTCGTAACTTTGCCTC
>NW_008756660.1:0-986 GCF_000715545.1 Opisthorchis viverrini | reverse complement strand
AACAAGATGTATATGAGAGTTTTGCTTCCGTGTCTCATAGTCTGTAACTGTTCATTTGGCATGTTCCAAGAAATAAATCCGCGGCGAAGACCTTCTTTCAGCCCTTACTGTAATGGGATGTGGCAAATAACTGACAGAAAGAAAACAAAAGCTTTGGGATTTCGACATTTTGACTTCATTTTCTCACCCAAAATGGTGAAACCATCCAGTTTACATACTACTAAGGAGTGAACAACAAAAAAAGGAGTAGCATAGAGCAAGTCAAACGGAGAGCCAATCAGGTCCGGTTCTTGAGTCCAAGGGAAACTGACTGCTCAGTCAGGGTGTTTTTATGCCCATAAGCTAAATGGGTATTGATTAATCAACATTATCTCACTGAAAGCTAACAATTTTGAGCAGGCATTGCGCAGTGCAAGTTCGAATGCCGTAATTTCGTCAGCACCGTATCTAGTGAATAGTGTATTAAAGTCGGTGATGGAGGTTTTCGGGTCTCAGCTTGCAGGGCGTCGGTCGACGGACTAGTCGTCTGACTAAACTAACTAAACAAACATTCTCACACACGTTAGCTTAAGCTCCTGTATGTTCTGTGAACGCTGAATGTTTGAGTCAGAGAAATTGGCTACAGCACTCGGCTAACATCGGAGTCAAACTTGTCTCGTCTTTGATTAGCTGAGCTGCTGAGTACGTACGACAGATTGAAGCAGTTAATTCAGGCAGCATGGCTGTGGTTGGATGTTCCGCCTTCAACCGCGCTCTGACAAATGTCCCCTTCTGTTTTGCTTACTATTCAAAGCGATCGAATTCACTGGTTACTGCTTCTCTACTTTGTTGCCAAGTCATAGAGTGCCCAGCTTTCGTTCACTTTCACTTAACCCATGGCTTGGTGAAAAAAGAGAGACAGACTATCCTCTGGAATAAAGTAGGAGTATTTGATTCAGTGGGAAATGGGATAAAAGCAATTACCACAGGTTTCATCCATTAGTCAT
>NW_008756659.1:0-986 GCF_000715545.1 Opisthorchis viverrini | reverse complement strand
GAACATTAGCTGAGATCAGCTGTTTAAGGTGCACTGCTTAAAAGACGCTTGGACAACACAGTGACCCGCACTACCTATCACGGAAAAAGTGGGGGTGGTTAAAATACACCCTTCGCAAGTTCTACGCCTGAGGCTTTCAGACATGGCCCCGTTAGAACGCTATTTCACAGAGTGCAAAACACAAGCATTTAGGTGAGCTAAAACAAAGTACGGTAGCTGAACGAGGTACTTGAGTAAGGAGTAAAAATACTAACCAAAATACTAACTGTCCAGCTCAACGGATCAACTGGAAGTGTCCTAAAGTATTTGTTGTACACTGTAATACACTATTCACCAAGTTGCCAGTCATTGAGTCCAACTTCCAACCTTCCACTTGACGAGCACCTCAGCTCCTGTTTTCATCGTTAAACGTTTAAGAATACTGTGTGGATAGATGTGACCAACAGAATAAACTCGGCATCCTTTTCGAGCCTCTCCTAGCACGACCCGTGCACGCAAGAATGGACAGATCCATCGGATTGTACGGCGATTAAGTGACAGCTACTGAGGTCAGTCACACTACAAGATTTCCAGCAGTCGGAAGGTTCCACCACACTCACTGATTCTAAGTGCTTCTAAACCGCGCCGCTATGCCATCGCGCATCACACACGACCACTAGATTTTAAAGTTGAAAGTTATGCATAACTTGATCAGCAGAAGCGTGTGTAGTTTTTATCCTCGCCTTATAAAACAAAACTCGCTTGCGCAGCATTTCGTTGCGGACATGCTGCAGCTGGCTAACAACTACTTTGCTCCAAATGCACCGAAATTATAACGTTTGATCGAAAGGTCGAAAGAACGAAGTTTCGGAACCCTTGCGGTTCTCTTGTGTACCCCACCTTTCGCCTCCAGCGAATTCACTTTTCAATGCCACAAGTGGTACAGCTCGTCAAATAGAGCTACCAAACTGACTTCATTTGATGCGATCGCCCAGAGCAATATAACA
>NW_008756658.1:0-986 GCF_000715545.1 Opisthorchis viverrini | reverse complement strand
ATGTGTTGTTAAGCAAGAATGGAAATCCAATCTGAACGCTTCCATGCCTATTGCCCTACTCGCCATCCGAAATCATTTGTCAATGATGCCTGCACATATTTGTTGCTTTCAGGTCGCTTATTTCCAAACCAACATCCATGCGCGCTCGGGATTTCTGGGTTTGCCGCCTGGAGAAACCACATTTCTGCATTTGGTGTCGTCAGAGAGCCGAAGAAATCCTGTCTACTGCAAAGACCGACATTATGGTCCAGTGTCTCTTCCATAGACTACTGCAAACTGGACAACCAAATATTGGATGTTTAGATGTTCATCTCGCAGCAAAAACAATTGACTAGCTTGTACGCTTCGGTTCCAATCATGTTAAAGGCGTTAGGCTCATGCGTTCCGTTTTGTTATCTCACGTCGCAATAAAGTTTAGTTCAACATTACTATCGCGGAAGGTCCAGCAATGGATCCCGTCAACAACCAAAATGTTTAGAGGCAATGATTCGTGAGGTACGGTGTGGTGAGATACGCACGACATTTGCTCCAATTATTCCAATTTATTCAATCATTTGCAATTGACAGTTTTCCCGCAGTGCCCCTCAGATATTATCTCAAGCACTACCAGCCAATGATAGCTGTTTGGTCATCAGTCGGATGCAGTGTGAGTATGCGATACAAGCGTATGTTCCCACGTAACTGCATCCTGTAGGCTGATCGATTGGATTGAAGTCGTGAAAATTAACGGTCATTTATTGTGCAGGGAGACAGATCCACGGCTAACACAGTGGCCTGTTAAAACGTCCGTACACCATATAATTAAGTTAGCCCACACATTTGCACACCATAACGAGCGATTCAGAATAGGTAAACGCGAACTGTGTTAACCGTTTATCTTGGCAGGTGAGTCTCTGTAAGCAAAAACGTAAAACATTTGTAACATATATGTATTAGGCAAAAAGAGACATGACACCTGCCGTAATGGGATGTGCGGTAACTACTCA
>NW_008756657.1:0-986 GCF_000715545.1 Opisthorchis viverrini | reverse complement strand
GACGCCTAGTCGTGCGAGGCACATAGTTTGCCTGACACTCACTAATTGCAAATTCCAACGCTGAAACTGACGTAGCATTGAAGTTTAACTTTGTTTTTATCCGATACGCAGTCTCTTTTCATATGTCGCAACATTTGCAGCATGTTATTCTGTCTGCCTTACCATTGGGCAAGTACCAAATGATAGTTTCACATCTCGCAGTCAGCAAGGGATGCAACTGTGGAGTGTGAAAGATCATTGTAACGTCCTAAACTATAGAGAACTCGCGTGTAATGGTTTAATTCACAGGAACACAGTTGCTTCTCCACATATTTAGGTGTGCTTCATTGCGCACAAAAACGGTCGCTTTCATTCGAAAAGCTTACAAGGGCATACTCGGTCGTATCGGAGAGTTATGAGAGGTCGTGGTATGAAAGGAAATGTGCTTGCAGTAGGTCATCGCTGGTGAATTCCGCACACACGAAAACAAACCGCTTGTTTGACAAAAGGAACTACAGTGTGCCTGATATCGCATACCTTTATGACTACCGGTACAGTTCTTTATGCTTGATTATCTGGATTGATTTGGTGTCCTTTGAAGTGGGCACTTTCAATCTAACTCGAATATCCTATCCATTCAGAATCTACATTATAATGGATTTAAGCTTGGATCCAACCGCCTCAGGTAGGTGTATCACACACTCACTGACAAGTTCCCTTCTTACGCCAACATTCTTCGCCACACGTGGATTACCGTCAACATAACTTGTTAATGATGCTTGCTTTGCATTCCCATTTCGCCGGCATTGACGTATTGACCTTGTGGCAGAACTTTTTAGGACGTAACTCAGGCAGCAGTTAGAAGGGGAGAATTGAGTCGAGTGATTTTTTGAGGTACAGTCCACCGTGCACGGGCTTACGATCTATTTTCCAACATCCCATTAAGCGATACGACTGTATGAATCAATAAGTAAGCTTATCTCTAAATATTTGTAATGTACTACTCA
>NW_008756656.1:0-986 GCF_000715545.1 Opisthorchis viverrini | reverse complement strand
AGTGGGCCATCATATTTACATTGCGCATTTGAAATTCGAAGCTCCAGGAGCAATCTTCATTGGCATCAGGACTGAACGTAGGCGTTTAACTGATATTGTATTGAGGTAGCAGTGTACGGAATGCTTGTCAGTTTTGCTGATTAACGTCCTGTGATACAAATGTGTGCCATCTGATCTTCCAAAACACTACATGGAGAATCTCCTTGTCTGCCGGTGCTTAGGTTTGGAGCACAAAAAATTCTGCCTCTATAACATCTCCTCTATCACATGGTTGGGTAATGCGGTCGAGAATGTATTGGTTACAACATATCAACATACAACATAGATGACGTAAAACTTCGAAGTCAGTGGTCTAAAGAGAACGTTAGTTTTCCAATTTAGATTGAATGAATTTGACCACTTTCACGTTTAACTAGAGAACTTGTATAACCTTGGATATAACCAATCAAACCAAGATTGACAGCCTGTGTCTGTGCATTCACAAATACATTGCAGACCACGCGATATGTCCATCAAAATTCCCCTGGTTTACGGTAACCGTAAAACTGTTAGGAAATAGATTGACGTTTACCAGCAATTCATACTTTACACAAAATGAAGCGGCGCAAAACGTATCGACAGTTGGGCAGCTAGGAAGTGCGTAAAAGTTGGCGGCCCAAAATTCGACCAGACCATGTAATTCATAATTTATCGGCAATGGGACGGCTAGGAATTGCGTAAAGGTGGGCAACCCAAAAATCCATCAGACCATTTAATTAACCTGGACGCGCTCTGAACCATCAGGGTTTATCAGACGCAAGTGATTAAAACTGTAAAATGCAACCTGAGTCAGGTTTTCCACAAACTATGTTAATCAGGCTGATATTGCGTTGAATAAGCTTTGTGGGACATGGATCTTACATGCTTATTCAATAGAAACCATGAATCTGTTTGATGGAAGTACCTGCAATGGTGCTTTCTATATTCGCAAAACACGGCCCCTCCCC
>NW_008756655.1:0-986 GCF_000715545.1 Opisthorchis viverrini | reverse complement strand
AAGTGAGTATATTCTCAGCAACATCAGTTTATAGAAGGCTAGTAAACGGGATTATGGGTGTCGTAGTAACACAGCCTTTGGAGTCGACGATGGCACCTTTGCTCCAAGGATATTTTGTACTCGACGACGCTGGATTGCGAGCTCGAGTCTCTGTCGTACCGTCACCTACCATTCTACGTAATACTAACCCTAGTTGTATGCATTATGAATATAAATACTTCCCCATAAGCACGTCCTATTGCTGTTCCAGTTATTGTAGTATTGAATTGTCAATTTCTCAAGTTTGGACCGACCGCAGTGGACTGCCGGTAGTTTGTCCGCAAGCACCATTTAGAAATAAAACCGTGAGTTCAGTGCACTGACGAAATATGCGGTTGATCGCTTTCCACGATGAACCACGCAAAAAAGCACAATCAGACTTTGTGTCCCATAAAAGGTAACTTTTTCATTCTCGTGAGAAACGGAAAAGTTCGTGCAAACAGAATTCAGACGATTTACGATAAGTTCCGATTTTTTGTTTCAGTGACAAGTGAAATACCGACTTCCAATCACCTAATGGTTTATATTTGACTGCTGTCCCAGTTCCTAATGCCAGAAAAAACCTACCGACAGGGAACATAACAGATTTATTGCGACAGTCGAGATTGTGCGATTGGAAAAATTACAACAGCTCTGCACTATTCAAAAGGCACTTTCTGACATTGATCTACTTGGTCTACTTGAACACAAATTCCACTGTTTTCGTGAAGCACACTCATTTGCAATTCAATGGAATCTCAATGGAATCTCTCGTTTACCATATCCCCTAGCTGAGTATGCTGCACACAGGCCGCCTCATGATTCACTTGGCACGATATTTGAGATGTGGCAGTCTATTTCATGAAAAATTAACTACTCACAATTTTGTAAACAACACTCCGACAGGCCATCACCGAATTAGATATACTTCGGGTTCATTCATCAGGTAGGCCGAGTGTCCCAGTTTC
>NW_008756654.1:0-987 GCF_000715545.1 Opisthorchis viverrini | reverse complement strand
ATCTGAGCTTGATACCGTATCCCAACTAAGAAGGCGATTATTTCCAGTGGGGAAGATCTTGTTGTGTTGTTACTTAACCCGCACTGTCTGCGGACTAGTTATACATCTCAGAGACTCGAGATCATTCACAGAGGTGTATGCTATCATCAATACTGCACAAGGCATCAAATTCTCTTTCAGCACTTTACTGAACGAGGGACCGGATTGCCGTCAAACGGTGTTGTGCCGAAGTCCACTGAAAAAAATTATCTAATATATTACGTACAGGGAGTTACGCATGCAAACATTGTTCTACTATTTTATGTGTTCAATTTGCAATGTGCATCCTGCTGATGATATCCCATTTGTAAAGAACACTGCCGGATGCCACAATATGCTAAGGAGCAACCTCTTGGCTTATCTCCCGTTGACCGGTAACAAAATACATGACCTTGAAATTTTCCTCACTTAAACAAACCGCTCTGAGCAACTTGTCATCGGAAGGTGTAAACAGACTGGACCGAATTCGCATAGAAGCCACAAATTTGAAAACGCCAGTTTCAGGAAAAATAATTGGCGGGAAATTGCGATTAATACGATTCGTGGCCTTCGTGGGTGCACAGTACTTTAGGGGACAGTCTACCTGGTCCAAAGCAGATCTCTCACTGATAACCCACTCCTAATTCTACTTCAGAATGCGAAAGCTGTCAACAATATTTAATGCGGTGGAAATTCACAAACGCAGCATTGTAATGGGTGAGTGAACATTTAGCGTGACCTCACTTTATTCTGGGATACATTTCGAGCACGGTATACACCACTCTGGAGTTTGCACTCAGCCAGCCGCGGATTCGCGTTGGTTTTTATTTTGCGCGAAGGAACACTGTGATAAGTTAGGCCTGTGTCAGTCAAACTCTACTGGTGGTTGGCTATAAAACGATTTCTCCCACATCATTCACGTGTGTGCCGCTATTTACGTGACTTCTAGAGGAAATCCTTTCAGAGGCT
>NW_008756653.1:0-987 GCF_000715545.1 Opisthorchis viverrini | reverse complement strand
CACTGTGCATGTAATCTGGTGGGAAACCGCCAGTCATAGGAAAATTGAACTCTCCCATTGGACTTAGACCTGCATGATGCTTCTCTTGGTTTCGGGCCCGGAAATCAGAAACACAATGTAACTCTTTCGAGTGCCAGTGTGCAAACCCTTCTAAATGCAATAAACACAGCCACAATATCCTGTATGTCCCTTCCGTTGCTTCGAAAATGCCCTAGTCGGACTGTCGCAACCAATACATACGGACGGTGTTAAGTTCGGTAAACCCCATTAAGACATCTTACTAAGATGTCCGCCAACTCAGTGACAGTCAGAAATCAGCTGTTCAGAATCATTTGGCTTGTTCCTACCACGGTACATTCTAATGATGAAAGGCTGACCGATAAAAGTGGAGATTACGTGGGAGAGTATGGGCAATACCCGGGAACGCGAGTTGTTGTGGGTCCGAGTACCATCGACGTTCGTTTGCACATCGACATTTGTCACTCTAATATGAATTTCACGGAGCTGCCGCAGCAAACTTGCTCTCAGTCCCAGAAGTATGTAAACCTCTCCGGGGCTATGACGCATGCAGCACCGATGGTGAGTTTTCGTAACTGTACGCGGATCCTTCGAGGGAGACGAAAAAAGTGACTGAGTTCGCTTAACACAACGGCTAAGCCTAATAAAAGTTGGTTAAAACTTCGCGCCATCAAACCAACAGCCGTTAAAATATTCATACGCGGTTGTGAATGGCTTAAAAAGGATGCCGTTGAAAAGCAACATAAGTATAAGCAGAACACAGACTGATCCCTTCAACGACTTGAAATGAGTCAGATCGTGACAAAAGGCCGAGTTGTCTGTGGTAGCCGAAAGGTTTTCCGGGGACCGCAGTGTTGAATGGTCTTCTAGTGCCAAAGTATTGATACCAGGGATTGAGGAAACCGCCGGCAAATAGCGCTGTAACACAGCCCAATTTATCCCCTGGAACAGTCAAATGTGTCATATCAG
>NW_008756652.1:0-987 GCF_000715545.1 Opisthorchis viverrini | reverse complement strand
CTTTGTGGTAAAAGTCCCTTTTGATGCCATACAGTTGCATGTTCAACAGGAACAAAGAGACCGTTTCACTGGGTTTGTAAAAATGGCATAAAATGGACATGATTGAAAAGAAACAACGAAAGAGTTAGGCCAATGACACTTCATTACAAAGTATTTGGTGGTCACATCAGTCTCGCTTGATCAGTCAACCTCCGATCCCAGTACAGTTATTCTGGCCAGTTGGGGGAGCCCTGGACTTGAGTGTCGCTCTTATCAGATCTCCTTAGCAGTGCGTATCCTTGGCGGCGTCGGAGTTCGAACTCCCGATATCCGACAAATGTGTTACTACTGTTCCACTGGCGCACACTGTACGCGTCTGAAACACGACCCCTGAAAAGGCGAACGTGTCTGTGGTTTACCCGACAGAAATGAGATGTTGTCGCCCGAATTATTTGCTTTCTGATTGGGTTTTAAGAGATTTCAAAAGAAACATCTTGTAAATCAGAAAGTCAGTCAATCTGATTTGAACTTGATCACGAACAACAAGAGGGTTTATGAAACCTGACTATCCTATTCAAACTTAGGCTTTGTACCTCCGCTCTGAGCAGTCACTTTTGGTCCTCATTGGAGTATCGAATTTCCTTCAATTTAAACATATCGTTCAAATGCATCAGTTGAACAGCTTGATTTGTGTTCACTAACGAAGCCATTACGTTTCGGATCTAATGTGACAAATAATGGATCCGTTTCACGTGACCTTGATTGTCGTTGATTGGTTAAATAATTAGTGACAATCAAGTTGCTTCCCTGGGGGCTGATTTGGTAAACTGAATGGTATCTATCAAGCACACTCATTTGCAGGATGATTTGGTTTTAACCGAGGTCTCAGGTGAACTCCTCTTTATTGATATCCTGCATAAAGGCGGCTTCTTGTTTTAGTTGGCGAGATTTTCGAGATAACGATATTTATTTTCGTACAAGCGGGCGAGATGGACCAAGTGGTTAGAG
>NW_008756651.1:0-987 GCF_000715545.1 Opisthorchis viverrini | reverse complement strand
CGGCGCCTCAAAAATCTAACTAGATTTTTTCTTGGCTTGCATACAATCAGCCAGTCGGAATGCTGTCCTGTGTATGAATCGCATTACATAAAATAGCCCTAGCGTAGAACTCTCTCATATTGCGCTCCGTTTCTTCGGTGCACCCACCAACCGTCAATATCGGGGGACCACAACTGATGTGGACTAACTAGATGGCCTTCGAACGTATGACGTCGAATGCAATGTCAAGCTTTCCAAGCCTGATAGAATAGTGAATGTGCAGATTTGTATGACGACCAGGCAAGCTAATTATCTAAGTTCGCCGACCTATTTGTCTACGCCAGCTACCCCTCTCTCCAGGTTGATATGCATAGCATGACTTCTAAGACAGCTGCCAGCGGCGAAATCAAGTCTTCTCTTTCAAGTCGGAAAGACCATTGCAAATTTCCACTGCAACCGGGATGCTCAAGGAGAAGCTGGTGCCTTTTTTCGAAAGCTCTCGAGGACGCAAACACATAATACGGTGGTCTAAACGAAAGTCGAAGACGAACTATCTTCCATGAACAAACACCAAGAGCTACTCATCCCGGGTCCCTCGGCCGCGACGAAATTCATTTAGTTAGCTGATGCAGCAATCAAGAACCCCACGCTGCCAAGCGTAAAAGGAAGTCCAGGATAATCAAATTAGGCTTGTCCATTGAAGAGGCATGCCAACAAACTGGTACAAAGGCTGCTTGGTATAGTCTAAATAAAGCACGAATACCAGTCGCCTTGTGTACAATGGAATGTGGAAATGGAAGCAAGCAAGATTTCAGACCTTCAACCACACCGTCCTCCCCAACCGCAGTACGGAGGATCATTGTTCAGGATGTCAGTATTCAAAAATTCTGACCGAAGATCGAATGTAAACCCTAACAGACACTTCTCCGTTTAAAGCGCATGAAATAGCACAGAAAACAAGCGGATGCATGTTCACCTTAAACTCTTAAACAACGAAGCTAGACGTTT
>NW_008756650.1:0-987 GCF_000715545.1 Opisthorchis viverrini | reverse complement strand
CAGTGACAGAGAGTTACGCTTCATGCAGTTTCATACTTAATGGCCGAGACTGAAGTTACTTATTGGAATTAGATATATTACAAGTTCCCATGCTCAGTGCAGGTTAGTCCATCGGTCAGTGGGTGGATCGATATCAGTAAATCAGCTAATTGATTGGTCAGGAAAGCTGTGAGAAAAGAAGGCGAGAAACGGTGACAAGAAGATGAGCGCACATGTGCGCGAATGTATCATCCAGGTAACAACAATCTGGTTCGCAAATCCAAGATTTAATTTGGTTCTCAACATGATTTGGAACAGCAGTTACAACTGTCCAAACTGTCCGAACACCTTTAGTAGGACAATGAGGTCGGTAAGCCTGTTGCAGGCTTGACGATAAGCGGAATAGAACTATTGGTTTGAGGAATGTTCTATGCTGAAAAGTACATAAGGTTAGCTGGGTTCTCAAAAGTCGTCTCTTTTTAACCAACAAAGCACCTGTTTGGGAAATACTCCGGCACTAGTATATGTCGATATAGTGGTACGCGTACGTAATCGGTAGCAACCATATGCCGGAAAAGAATTTTGTGAAAGCTGTGCACCGGTACACAGCCGACTGACGGCCACAGCGGAAACTCTGGTGCATACATGATGCAAATGGGTGGAGTCGACCTGCAAAGCTTCATCATAAACTGCGAATTTGTGACCCAGTCATGAACTAATCGTCCAAAATGCATACGGAGTGGTCTGAACAAGCATGCAGGATTTGAGCCACTATCTTCCTAAGTAGTTTGAATAACCGATTCGCCATAGTCTTATAACTATTTTATCACGTCAGACAACGGGTGGTTCAGGTCATGAAGCCTAATGAATCCCCAAACAGGCTCAAAGTGCTCTTCGGCCGATCGTTCCAACACAGGCCATTGCGTACCCACTCATCGTGTCGTATAATTATTTCATTTAGGGACAAATAACCGCAAGACAGCGAACTAATACGATATAAGGTGAAAA